>NC_134094.1:134825689-135125689 GCF_000715075.1 Nicotiana tabacum | reverse complement strand
AAACACATAAAGGAATTATCAAATAAGCCTAACATGCAATACTCCCTATTAATACTATAGTACAAATTAAATTTCACAAAAGGAGAATTTAAAACACATGAATTTAACCACAAGGATCTCATCGTGATATAACTTCCACCGCGGCACGTAGACCGGGTTAAACATAGCAAATCACATTAAACTGCGAGGATCCCATCCTCAATTTTGAATCACAAATACTTTGCACATTGTGCCAAGTGAAATTTTCTTTTTTTTTTCCCGATAAATTTGGTGAAATAATTTCACAACACATAATGAACCCCCATACTAGTAGGGCATATAATTCATAAAATTGTAATCAATTATTCCGAAATTACATCAAAACCTACTGTAGTGAGTAACAGAAAGTCACTTTTGGATTCATAGCCCTCAATAGTGTGCAAAACAACATGATAGACACGGGCTAACATCATTAAATCTCCCAACAGGGATAAACACACGAGTGGAGTTCAAATTCACAAACTCACCATATAAGGAGAAAGAAAGGAGCTTTCACATCGATAATCGGAGTCGAATCAAAATAAGAATAACGCTCCTCTATTATAAATTAAATCATATTTGTAACGACACCATCTGGTGTATCGGCCTCAGCCAAATCATAGCAATTATATCAACGGGTCGGGCCTCCCCCTTTTGGGCACCCTCTACCCGCCTATCCTCTACCCCTAACTGGTTGTGCACGTGGAGTATTAACTGGAATAAAGCCTGTAGCCTGAGTGTTCTGATGAAATCCACTCCTCCGAAGTCTGGGACAATTTCTCATGAAGTGCCTAGTATCACTACACTCATAACAACCCTTCTGCGGGCGCGACTGCTCATACTGAGTTTGTGTCGGATAACTGGAATAACCACTATAAGAACCCCATGTTGGCGGTGCACTAAAGGTATTAACTGGAGCACTACCAGTATTCTAAATTGCGGACTGGCTGACCGACTGCCGGAGCCTCCTCCATGATGAGTGATAGCTACAGAGTGGAATCCACTGAATTCTCCAAAATTTTGAGACCTCTTGGCCTCCTTAGACTCATTTTCTTCATTTCGAACACGTTCTAACATCCTAGCAATCTTTACTACTTGCTGAAATAGGATATCAGTCTAAAACTCTTGAGCCATGCATATTTTAAGATCATAATCAAGCCCTTCAATAAATCTGCAGACTCTTTCTCTGACTGCAGGAACTAAAATAGGTTCATGATGGGCTAGCTCACTGAACCCGGTGGAATATTCTGGCACCGTAATGGTGCCCTGACGCGACCGTTCAAACTCTGTGCTCCACGCATCCCATAGAGTCTGGGGTACAAACTTTTTCAAAAATATCTCCGAAATTGAAGCCCAAGTTAGTTTCATTGCACCGGCTGGTCTACCTTCTTCATAAACTTGCCACCACTGATACGCTGCTCCTGACAACTGAAATATAGTAAAGGCAAATCCACTCACTTCCACAATACCTATGGTGCGGAGAATACGGTGACACTTTTCTAGAAATCCCTGGGCATCCTCGGTAGCTGTGCCACTGAGGGTAGGTGGACTATACCTCTTAAATCTCTCAAGTCTCTTAGGTTCGTTTTTTGATGCCTCTCGCCTAACCTCAGGCTGAACCGAAATAACAGGTCGTACCGGCACCACACCCGGAACCTGATCAATGTGAACATGTTGCTCTGGAGTACGGGTGGTAGGAATTTGATCTCCCCCTTATCTGTGAAATATTTGGTGAAACGGAGATCAATCCACACAATAGGAATGAAAGAAGTGGAAATTTCCTAACAATTCGGTAGCCTCTCGAAGATAAGTACAGATGTCTCCGTACCGATCCGCAAGACTCTACTAAACTCGTTCGTGACTCATAAAAACTATGAACCTAGAGCTTTGATACAAACTTGTCACGATCCAAAATCCCACCATAGGCATCGTGATGGCACTTAGTCTCTAAGACTAAGTAAGCCGATTACAATTACATTTCAAACCATTTTATTTTGAAATAGATAATTTAATACAAGTGTCGAAACCAAAAGCGGAAATAAATATAACAACCTCCCAAGACTGGTAATACTGAGCCACGAACTCTAACTAAATACATGCAATGATCTCAAGGATCGAATATACAAACTGCTCGAACAAGAGTTGACAATACAATAAAATGGAAGAACTCCTAGGGACTGCGATGACCAATCAACTCTACCTTAAATTCTTGTGATCACACTCTAACCTCTGTCTGAATGTGATATCTCCAATACCTGGTAGTATGAGTACACCATAGTCGGTACCCAGTAAGTATCAAGACTAACCTCGGTGGAGTAGTAACGAGGTACAGTCAAGACACTCACTAGTCAAATAACCTGTGCAATATAGCAGTATACAATAGTACTGAAAAACAACTAGCATTGATAGCAACAAAAATCGACCGGTGATATAAACAACAAGGCAACAAGAACACCATAATTATTGCTCAAATGAATAAGGAACACAAGTACAACCAATTAATCAAGTCCTTCAAATATAAATCTTTCACATATAATTCTTTCGAATAAATACCTTCCGAATATACTTCTTTCAAATAAATATCTTTCGAATATAAAATTCTTTCAAATAAATATCTTTCGAATATACTTCTTTCAAATAAATATCTTTCGAAAATAAATTCTTTCAAATAAAAGTCACTATGTGACACCTCATTTCATAATAATAAAATACGGGTCTCAGCCCACTTTCATGTTTTCACGACACCTTATGCCCATATTTCTATCAAAACTGCACGGACAACTCACGTGCCAATAATAAAACTTATCATATTTTTCCCGGCACCTCGTGCCCACATTTCATATCTGTTGCAGCGTGCAACCCTGTCACGGCCCAAAATCTGACTAGTCGTGATGGCACCTAACCCAACCCGCTAGGTAAGCCAATTGGCAACTATCCAATTCTAATAATATTTAATAAGACATTTAAGTAAAAGGAATTATCTGAATCCTCTACATTTCCCAATGACTGGTAGTACAAATCATGAGCTTCTAAGATTAGAATTTACAAAGCCGGTGTGAAATAAAAATACATCATCTGTTTGAAATATATATAAACAGATTAATAATTCTCGAGCTACCATGAACAAGGGGTAGCGATGACTGGAATGCAGGTACATCTTCACATCCAGCTCCCGCCGTACGCAGAAACATCAGCATTAGAAATCTGCACGCAAGGTGCAGAAGTGTAGTATGAGTACAACCGACCCCATGTACTCAATAAGTAACAAACCTAACCTTAGGTTGAAAGTAGTGACGAGCTTGTACCAAGGTTAGAGTCCAACTCCAATAACCAACAACAGTTCATAACAACATAAATTAAGTAATAAAAGAAGTAACTCAAAGATAAAATGCTCAACTAAATCACGATTTCTGAAAATAGTTCTGCCTTTCAGGTGTATCAGTGAAAACCCAAGTCGTTTACCGAAGTTGCCAAAAATATGAGTAAGTTTGAAACCAGTAATTTTCCCAAAACTCCATTCAACAATAAATAAGATGTTTCATTTTCTTTCCAGATAGCCAGTGTAAAAACACATCACTATGCCCATATGTCAATATGTGTGAGAAGTCATGAATGACCTGATACCGTACAACATGAAAAAAATACATCTTTATGCATATATGCCATGTGTGCATGTCAATGCTATGTATCTCAGAGATGAACTCACGTACTCGCACTCTCAGAGTATTCAATCACTCAGTACTGTATATGGCCAATCCAGCCCAGGGGAAGATCCATCCTCAATATCAATGATTTGGACAAGATCCATGTACAGGGAATATCCACCCCTCAATATAAATGCTTCAGACACGATCCATGTCCAGGGAAGATCCATCCCTCAATATAAATTCAACCGCGCTCACTAGGGGTGTGTGCAGACTCTGGAGGGGCTCCTTCAGCCCAAGCGCTATAAAGTGCATGGACAACTCACGTGCTATAATAAGCCAATCTGGCATGCTGCAACGTGCAACCCGATCCCATAATAATAAAGTATATAAAGCCAATATGGCCTGCTGCAGTGTGCAACCCAATCCCATAAATATCTTCACAGTCAGGCACTTGGCCTCACTCACTCATCAATCTCTCCACTCTCGGGCTCACAATGTCAGAAAATTAGCCCAAAAATGATGATATGATATGTCAATATGTAGCAACAGAGACTGAGATATGATATGAAATTAATGAACATGACTGAGCATGAAATTGCAATGTAAGCAAAAAACTCCACAACAGTAACGACCTCAATAGGTCCCAACAGAATAAGCATGTAGCCTAGACATGGTTTCTAACATGAATCATAACTCGATAACTCTAATACGTAAAGATTTCATGATTTCTGATAAGTTCAGGTAACCACACAATACCACAGGAATAACGGAGTCACACTTCACACGGTGCACGCCCACATGCCTGTCACCTAGCATGTGCATCACCTCAACACCAAACACATAATACGTATAATCAGGGTTCATACTCTCAACTCCAAGATTAGAAGAGTTTCTTACCTCGAACAAGCCGAATCCAATATCGAGCAAGCTAAACAATGCTCTAGAAATTCCATTCTGCGCGTATCAACTTTCGAACGGCTCGAATCTAGTCACAATTAATTTGATTTAGTCAACACAAATTATAGAAATTTATTCCATATCAAAATAATAAGTTTTTCACAAAATCCGAAATTACACTAAAAAATGGCCTGTGGGGCCCACGTCTCGACACCCTACAAAAGTTACAAAATATGAACGCCCATTCAACCACGAGTCCAACCTTACAATTTTTTCTCAAATCCCACATCAACTCGACCCTCAAATCTTCAAATTAAACCAAGAGGGTTTTCACAATTTTTCAACTTAATTCACCAATTAAATGTTAAAAACAACCATGAATTCGGGTAATTTGACCAATATTGAGTTAAGAACACTTACCCCATTGCTTTTCTTGAAAATCTCCCAAAGATTGCCTATTCCCGAGCTACGAATCGGTAAACTCTCTGCCCAGTCATTTCTTCTATGCGATCACGGACCAAGTCCCGCGATCGCGAAGCACACATTGCCAGTGCAAAAAATTGACCCTATGTGATCTCGGATTAGTTCACGCGATTGTGAAGCCCAAAAGAAACTGCCCCCAAATTTGGCCTTCGCGAACGTGGTTGTATCCACGCGAACGCGAATCACTGATGCACAAACCTACGCGATCGCGGACTGATCCACGCGATCGCGAAGAGCAACCTTTCGTGACCCCCGGGTGCCTCACTTCCTCTTCGCGAACGCGGCTTTGCCCACGCGTTCGCGATGCGTTCTCTCTTCCCGGCTATGCGATCGCGATTCTCCCCACGCGATCGCATAGAACGAAAACTCAGTAGCCCCAAGTAACCCTACGCGATCGCAGACCTTCTCACGCGATCGCGTAGAAGGAAACTAGATACAGATATCAGAAAATTTCCAGCAACACTCCAAGTCTAAAAATTGATCCATTAACCATCCGAAACTCACCCGAGGCCCCCGGGACCTCAACCAAATGTCTCAATTCACATCAAACAACGCTAAAACACAAATCACACATATATTTAAGCCTAATAAATTTTGAAACTTGCAATTCCTACAAATGACGCCGGAACCTATCAAATCACGTCCGATTGACCTCAAATTTTGCATACAAGTCATAAATGACATAACAAACCTATTCCAATTTCCAGAATCGGGTTCCGACCTCTATATCAAAAATTTAACCCCCCGGTCAAACTTCCCAAAAATTCAACTTTCGTCATTTCAAGCCTAATTCCACTACGAACTTCCAAATAATTTTTTGGATACACTCCTAAGTCCAAAATTGCCATACGGAGCTATTGGCATCATCAAAACTCTATTCCGGGGTCGTTGACACATAAGTCAACATCGGGTCAACCTTTTCAACTTATGTTTTCAATTATGAGACTATGTATCTCAATTTATTTCAAAACCTCACCGGACCCGAAACTATTACCCCGGCAAGTCATATAACAACTGTAAAGTATAAATTGAGCAGTAAATGGAGAAACGAGACTGTAATACTCAAAACGATCGGTCGGGTCATTACATTCTCCCCCACTTAAATATACGTTCGTCCTAGAACGTGCCAAGAGTTGATCCTAACCTTCAAATCTCTATTCCATATTACCACGCACATACCTGGGGGTGATCCCTCATCACCCTATTCCATATAGGTCTAACAACACAACATAAATGAAGATCATTAATTTAACCTTAGCTCGTAAACCTTGGAGTTCATTTTCCAACATTCATAATTTCTTTTCAAGACCCGAATCTCACATCTTCACACTGTATAAGTACGAACAAACTGTATCAAGCCATAGCCATAACTCAAGATGTAATCACATGGTATATCACACAACTCGCATACTCGCAGCGCATTCCGGATCACAATAACTACTCCAACTAACTCGGTACTAGTATTAACCCCATATTAAGCCAAACCTCGTTCCAAAACTTTCGTACACTACTGATAACAAAAGAAACACGCGGAATCTCATAACCCCTTATCAGATCAACAAGTCATGGAGCTCTCTCGCCCCAACCAGAACCATAATCACTTTCTAAGCCGACTTTCAATATTATCCTCCCGAATATATCGTAATCAAACCTGATAGTACCGATTCTAGGTCCAATGATCTTATATTATTAAAGACAACTATCTCATAGACACGCCACATCAATATAACTCAAGCCACAATTGCGCAATCCGTGTACCTAAATATGGGAGATATCTCAAGGAAGAGAACCGTATTGCAAGTTCAACAAGTACCACCACAACCGCAATGTTACAACCAACTCCTCAAATTTTGTGAAGAGGATAACCGTAGGCATATGTGCACAATTGTAGAGGAAGGAAATTAATGAATCAGATAAATTATCATAGAAATAAAATTCTCACACACCGCACAGACAACTCACGTGCCAATAATATAAATCGTCTAGCATGGTCACAGGCCTCCAGTCCCAGCATATCATACATGAGCAATTAAACAAGTACACATGTATATGATAATGAAATAAGATTCTCATGCTCCTGGACTGATATAAATAACAAGCCATAGTGTAAGCATGTGCAAAGTCTGCTATCACACTTCAAATCGGCAAGTTAACGCAGAAATAGTAACTACCAAGTTTACTCAGGGAATTAGCCTCTTTGTAACCTCAAGTATAGCTCAGATAGTTCTCAACAAAGGTAGAAATACGAGATACCTTATAACTTTATGCTTAACAGTCAACTCTAGGCATATCATAGCCTAACTATTCTTTCGAGTACGAATACTTGCCCCGATGCCCGCACATGGGCTAAACCTCATATATGTGCGCATTCATAGCACGCAGCTCTCACAAATAATTAACGCAACTAGTGCCTCCACTGAGTTTAAATAATGCTCACCTCAAACAGGCCGCAACCCTGAAATAATATGCTTATGAGAACTCCCAATCTCTAAATTCATAGAATACTTGAACCACCGTAACTGATCCAAACTCGAGCACTCGAATGACTAGCATATCTTTCATGCACGATCATCCCACGAGGAATATTTTCATAATTCTTCTGTGCCACATAGCAATAATTTGAATATCAACATTCTATCAACCAGGTGAGTACCACAATACCAATGAACATCCGTAAGTCAAAACACAATGCGCCTTCTGAAATGTGTACCCTTCTGAGGAATTATCGGGAAGTTATAACATTCATCTAGATATCTGAAATTGACCATGTTGTCCACAATTCGGGACCTTCCTTTCAAGACTGAACTGCCACCCTGTACTTGCAAATCTTAAGCCGGCACAACACACCGCATCTATCATGCCATCATATAACAAGCATAAGAATTTCATTATCAACTTTGGGTAACTAGCAAATTACATGCCCGGTCAGTTAGGAACCTTTCTCTTGCTTTCTTCCAGGAGGAAATCACAATACACAACACGTTCCCCACACCGGTAGAAAATATCTGGCTCAAACCATGGTAGAAACCATCAAGAACACTTTGAAATCCACTTGTACATAATCAAGCTATCAGAACTGAATCTCTCAAACTCGACCAAGCAACGCAGGTCACCAAACCCAAGAATATTGCCACCAAAAAAAGTCTCATCACATCATAATTACCCAAAAGAACCGAGCATACCATTACCTTGTTGGTCTAGCCTACTACCAGTTGTCCTATTTTCTCCGAGTTTCTTCTGAATAACCCTCAAGTTGACACTTCTCCTTGTCAGAATACTACGATCCTTACCCAAAGCTCACGACAGGACATCCTAACATAAAACCACACCGCCCAAGGCCCATAAGCCACTGTATTCTTCTTAAGCACCTCCATAAATATCACAACCGAGATACCCATTCTTAAGGACCTTATGTGAATTTAAAATTGTTCCTCTTTCCTTTCTTATACTAAAATGTAGAATCCATAGTCAAACAGAATTACCACAAGTCCCGATACCATCCAATGTAAATAAACGATTTTAGTGACATACAAATTCGAGAAATTCTCAATTGCCACATATACATTTTGAACCCATTAGAACCTTCTCGAGAGCCCTCCACTCTGCTCCAATCTAGATTGTACCGCTCAAATAGACTGAAAGACACGTGCCCCATTAGCACAACAACACTCGAAGAGGTAACCCTGCCTTAACACCACCGATCAAGTTCATACTTCATTCGTACTCCGTTCGTACTAATCCTTCACAATAATAACTCACTAATTCCATAATTTCTATATACTCATAAAGTGCAATATAACCCGTATCTAGGAATTTTGTTACTCGAGTCCTCCTCGATCCCAACCTCTGCAAGTCAAAATTAACCCACAAATATACCTCGGACCAAAACTAAACTTTTACATATAACCATGAAATTGAATTGTCAATAGCAGGCTCCCCCACTTGGCTCAAAGCCATGGATTAAAACACTCGATAGCTCATAATACTCAAACTCTATTACTGTCATAATACTGCAGTTAATTCAATGAAAATTATTCTCAAGCTCAGGCAACACCAACCATAAAATACCTCAATCATCCGCTAAGATCACATTTATTCTCTTAACATTCAAGTCAACTTTCTTACCCAGATTCAAATTCAAATCTCAACACATACACTCCGCTGGTAGAAAAGAAACTCTTGAGTCACAAGTAAACTTTATTCGTCATATTCAACCCATCTGAACACATCCCGAAGTCACATCATACTTATCATATAGCCATTCAATCGCTCATCGAGCCACAAATTCTACTCGTGGGGACATTACCGGACATATGGGTCCAAATGTACAAGTTCTCAAAATCGAAACTGCCGAGTCTAAGCTGCAGTCTAAACCTGGCCTCAAGTCCCCCAGACTGGCCTATCACCAAAACACATAATACACATCTCGCACGTCATCCCTGAAGTCACAAGTCGGCGATGCACAGCTGATATCGAGCGCTCATATACGCACACGAATGCGTAGAAGGAATTCAAAGAGTTATATTTCAAGCTGAATCAATTCCGCACGATAAGGAAATAAAGATGGAAAATTATCCTAAATGCCCTGTAGCCTCTCGAAGATAAGTATGGACGTCATCATATCGATCCGCAAGATTCAACTACACACTTGCTCATGACTTGTAGAACCTATGAACCTTGAGCTCTGATACCAATCTGTCATGACCCAAAATCTGACTAGTCGTAATGGAACCTAACCCAACCCGCTACGTAAGCCAATTAGCAACCATCCAATTCCAATAATATTTAATAAGACAATTAAGTAAAAGAAATTATCTAAATCCTATACATTTTCCAATCACTGGTAGTACAAATCATGAGCTTCTAAGATTAGAATTTACAAAGTTGGTGTGAAATAAAAATACATCATCTGTTTGAAATATATATAAAAAGATTAATAATTCTGGAGCTACCATGAACAAGGGGCAGTGATGACTGGAACGCAGGTACATCTTCAGATCCAGCTCCTGCCGTACGCAGCAGCATTAACATTAGAAATCTGCACACTAGGTACAGAAGTGTAGTATGAGTACAACCGACCCCATGTATTCAATAAGTAACAAACCTAACCTTAGGTTGAAAGTAGTGACGAGCTTGTACCAAGGTTAGAGTCCAACTCCAATAACCAACAACAGTTCATAACAACATAAACCAAGTAATAAAAGAAGTAAATCAAAGATAAAATACTCAGCTAAATCATGATTTCTGAAAATAGTTCTACCTTTCAGGTGTATCAGTAAAAACCCAAGTCATTTACCGAAGTTGCCAAAAATATGAGTAAGTTTGAAAACAGTAATTTTTCCAAAACTCCATTCAACAATAAATAAGATGTTTCATTTTCTTTCCAGATAGCCAGTGTAAAAATACATCACTATGCCCATATGTCAATATGTGTGAGAAGTCATGAACGACGTGATACCGTACATCATGAGAAAAATACATCTTTATGCATATATGCTATGTGTGCATGTCAATGCTATGTATCTCAGAGATGAACTCAAGTACTCGCACTCTCAGAGTATTCAATCACTCAATACTGTATATGGCCAATCCTGCCCAGAGAAGATCCATCCCAATATATATACATAATAACTGACATCCAGTCACTCAATACTGTACGAGGCCAATCCAGCCCAGGGGAAGATCCATCCCCGATATCAATGACACGGACAAGATCAATGTCCAGGGAAGATCCATCCCTCAATATAAATGCTTCAGACACTATCCATGTCCAAGGAAGATCTATCCCTTAATATAAATCAACCGCACTCACTGGGGGTGTATGCAGACTCTAGAGGGGATCCTTCAGCCCAAGCGCTATATACCGCACGGACAACTCACGTGCTATAAAAAGCCAATTTGGCCTGCTGCGGCGTGCAACCCGATCCCATAATAATAAAGTATATAAAGCCAATATGGCCTGCTGCGCGCGTGCAGCCTGATCCCAAAAATATCCTCACAATCAGGCCCTCGACCTCACTCAGTCATCAATCTCTCCACTCTCTCGGGCTCACAATGTCAGAAAATTGGCCCAAAAATGATGATATGATATGTCAATATGTAGCAACAGAGACTGAGATATGATATGAAATGAATGAACATGACTGAGTACGAAATTGTAATGTAAGCAAATAACTCCACAACAGTAACGACCTCAATAGGTCCCAACAGAATAAACAGGTAGCCTAGACATGGTTCCTAACATGAATAACAACTCGATAACTCTAATACGTAGAGATTTCATTATTTCAGATAAGGTCAGGTAACCACACAATACCACAAGAATAACGGAGTCACAGTTCACACGGTGCACGCCCACACGCCTGTCACCTAGCATGTGTGTTACCTTAACACCAAACATATAACACGTATAATCAGGGTTCATACCCTCAACTCCAAGATTAGAAGAATTACTTACCTCAAATAGTCGAATCCAATATCGAGCAAGCTAAACAATGCTCCAAAAATTCCATTCTACGCGTATCAACTTTCGAATGGCTCGAATCTAGTCACAATTAATTTGATTCAGTTAACACAAATTATAGGAATTTATTCCATATCAAAATAATAATTTTTCCACAAAATCCGAAATTACACTAAAAAATCGCATGTGGGCCCATGTCTCGGAACACGATAAAGGTTATAAAATATGAACGCCCATTCAACCACGAGTCCAACCATACAAATTTTTCTCAAATCCGACATCAACTCGACCCTCAAAACTTCAAATTAAACTAAGAGGGTTTTCACAATTTTTCAACTTAATTCACCAATTAAATGTTAAAAATAACCATGGATTCGGGTAATTTGACCAATATTGAGTTAAGAACACTTACCCCATTGTTTTCCTTGAAAATCTCCCAAATATCACCTATTCCCGAGCTTCGAATCGGTAAAAATGGAAAATGGGATGAACCCATTTTCAGAACTTAAACTCTCTGCCCAGTCATTTCTTCTATGCGATCGCGGACCAAGTCCCGCGATCGCGAAGCACACATTTTCACTGCCAAAAATTGACCCTATGCGATCGCGGATTAATTTACGCGATCGCGAAGCACAAAAGAAACTGCCCCCAAATTTGGCCTTCCCGAACGTGGTTGAATCCACGCGAACTTGAATCACTAATGCACAAACCTACGCGATCGCGGACTGATCCACGCGATCACGAAGAGCAACTTTTCGTGACCCCCTGGTGCCTCACTTCCTCTTCGTGAACGCGGCTTTGCCCACGCGTTCGCGATCGCGATTCTCCCCACGCGATCTCATAGAACCAAAAACTCAGCAGCCCAAAGTAACCCTACGCGATCGAAGGCCTTCTCACGCGATTGCGTAGAAGGAAACCAGATACAAATATCAGAAAATTTCCAGCAACACTCCAAGTCCAAAAATTGATCCGTTAACCATCCGAAACTCACCCGAGGCCCCAGGGACTCAACCAAATACACCAACAAGTATCAAAATATCATACGAACTTAGTTGAAGTCTCAATTCACATCAAACAATGCTAAAACACGAATCACACATAGATTCAAGTCTAACGAATTTTGAAACTTCTAATTCCTACAAACGATGCCGGAACCTATCAAATCACGTCCGATTGACCTCAAAATTTGCATACAAGTCATAAATGACATAACAGACCTATTCCAATTTCCAAAATCGGGTTCCGACCCCGATATCAAAAAGTTAACCCCTGGTCAAACTTCCCAAAAATTCAACTTCCATCATTTCAAGCCTAATTCCACTAAGAACTTTCAAATAATTTTTCGGACATGCTCTTAAGTCCAAAATCTCCATGCGGCGCTATTGGCATCATCAAAACTCTATTCCAGGGTCGTTTACACATAAGTTAATATCGGGTCAACCTTTTCAACTTAAGTTTTTAATTATGAGACTAAGTATCTCAATTCATTTCAAGACCTCACCGGACCCGAACCAATTAACCCGGCAAGTCATATAATAACTGTAAAGTATAAATTGAGCAGTAAATGGAGGAACGAGGCTGTAATACTCAAAACGATCGGTCTGGTCGTTACAAACCCGATCCCATATAACATTAATCATACCTGTTGCGGCGTGCAACCCGATACCATATAACATAATCTGCTAGGCACTAGCCATCGGCTCACAATTTCAACATAGATCAGGCTATTATCAAGTTTACCGAAACAACAAGACAAGTTGCACAAGATATAAAAATGAACACAAGAAAAATCACAACATCACATGAAAATTACCAATGCAATAACCCCACATCATCACATAAAAATTACCAATACAATAACCCCAAATCTTCACATATCATCCCTGACAATAGCCACCGTTATCTCTCCTATAGAACCCTTATCACTCATATAATAGCCTTCCTTATCCCTCCGCCCTGATAATATCAATAGCCACCTTTATCGCTCCTATAGTCACACTTATCACTCCTATAGCCACCCTTATCACTCCTATAATAGCCTCCCTTATCCCTCAATTTAATAGACTCCCTTATCACTCCGCCCAGATAATATCCCAACACACATAACAACAGTGAAATGCCACCCTTATACCCGCATAATGTCAACAATGGAATGCCACCCTTATACGCCGCATAACAGTAACCCAAATCACACAATAATTCACACGAAATATTATCACAACAACACATCATCATCAACTCGTATTTACAAATTGCCCGTAAGCCACGACCATTCCAAAGGTACAATAAAGTAAATTAATTTCGCAACAAATAGTCAACGGCTCAACACAATGTATATAAAATCTCAAAAACAACCACAAGGATGGGAAAATAACTCATCATAGGACAACGCCTTCTTTAATCCAAATTTTAGATAAATATATAAACGCCTCAATTTAAACTTATTTTATTAATTATTTACAGATAAAAAATCCATAATGTAATTATTTTCAAGAAATATCAAATCAACAAACACACAAAATTCACATAAAAATTCAAGAGGCAATCACACCAAATTATCATATAAAATACAACCTCAACAAACAAGGAAAGAGGCATGATAAATAAAGGATTTACTAAGTTCCAATAATTTTCTAATTTAGTACATAATGGCGTCTACGAATTTCCACCAATATAATTTGCACATATAAACTAAGTACGTACTCGTCACCTCGCGTATATGGTTTTCAATTATCTAATTTTCACATAAGACTCAATGCTTAAGGGGTAATTCCCCCACTCAAGGTTAGGCAAGATACTTACCTCGACAAAACTAAGTCAATGCTTTAAATGATCTTCGTGAGTGAAGCCACCTTTGAACAGTTAAAATCTGAAATTCGCCCCTTAATAATATTATGATGATCCACCACACTAAACAAATTTCAATCTATAACAATGCAACACAATTGCACCAATATTAGTAACATATTTCTAGGTTTTTGGTCATTTAGGCATTTTATCAAACACCTAGAGTACATAACATATTACTACCTCTAGTAATGGTGTTTCTTCATCCAACAATCCCTCCCTCCCATCAACAAGAGATACTAAACCATCCTTTGTCTATAAGCAACCTTCTTTAGCACCATTAAAATTATCAATGAACTCACATCCATCTAATTGTTACTTATTAATTCATTACAAAATCTATACAACACCCAATAATCTAGTTTAAGTATTTATGGCTCCCAAGCACCATCCAATAAGTGTTAATACTTATTTCTTTCTCACATACTCATAATAAATCCATATATGTAAGTTTAAGGGTAAAGGATTACCTTTTTGAAAAAAATCTTGCAAAACCCTCCTTTGCGTTTTTGAAGAAAATTCTTGAAGATCTAAGTATTTTATATGTGGATTTCATCAATACTTGTGTAGAAATGATGGAATTTCATACCAAGATAATGGGGATTGCTTACCTTAAAGAAGAGAGGAGTTGGTGGTCTTGAGTGAGTAGAGAAGAGCTCCAAAATTCGTCCAAATGAAGTGGGAAAAATGAACCCCGAAGTTGTATCTATAGGCCCAGAGTTTTGGGTTTCGGATGCTTCCCCGGATGCTATGGCAGCACTTCACTGCCAGCCCTTTTTTCGGATGCGGTCCCGGAAGCTTCGCATCCACAGTCTCCTCTGCCAGCCTTTGATAATTAAGTCATAACTTCTTGTTGAAATATCCAAATAACGAATGGTTGGAAGCGTTAGAAACTAGACTCGAAGATCTTTCATTTGTTAGGTTGAACACTATATATATATATATATATATATATATATATATATATATATATATATATATATATATATATATATATATATATATATATATATATATATATATATATATATATATATATATATATATATATATATGTGTGTGTGGATACTCTCGTCCTAAGTTAGGTCTTGTGCCAAAATATAACAAATCGATCCGGAATGACCTCAAATTTTGCACACAAGTCGTAAATGACATAACGAAGCTATTCAAATTTCCGAAATCGAAGTACAAGCCCGATACATCATGGTCAACTCCCGGTCAACATTTTTCTTAAAATCTTCCATTTTTCAATTTTCACCAAAATGCGTCGAATTACCCTACGGACTTCCAAATCCAAATCCGGACATACGCCTAAGTCCGAAATCACCATACGAAGCTATTGACATTATAAAAATCACATTCCGGAGTCGTTTGCTCAAAAGTCAAACTCCGGTCAACTCTTTTCATTTAAGCTTCAAAAATAAGAATTGTTCTTTCAATTAAATTTCGAATCTTCCGGAACCAAACTCGACCGCACACGCAAATCATAATACATATTACGAAGTTACTCGGGACCTTAAGTCGTTGAACGGAATGTTAATTGTCAAAACGAGAAGTTGGGTCGTTACACTTTTTTCTTCCTTCAAGAAAAAGTAAAACGTAGGTATAGTAAGAAAATCAGGACAAAATTGTAAAATATTTTTGGGTCGTTTTATCCCAACAAATAAATAAATGGTGTTGAAAGAGAAAGAAGCTTTGTTTCTCAAATCTAATAACTGTACTTTACCATCGTCGTGAGACTCAGGACCTCTCTACTCATCCTGAGTAGAGGTAAGGTCTGCATAAACACTACCCTCCCCAGACCCCACTTGTGGGGTTCCATTGGATCGTTGTTGTTGTTGTACTTGTCTAATAACTGTACATTTTTTGTAACTTTTATAGAACTGTACAGGGGGAATTTTGAAGATCAAAAGATAGTATATAGAACTGGAAACATTCCAATGTGTAACTTTGTATTAAGTACAAGTATTAGACTATTAGAGCCCTCAAACGATACTATGCTAATACAACAAATTGTATATCTTTTGCGGAGGTCAGGTTGAAGTCCCATTCTGTGTTCTTGAAATTTTTTGAGATTGAAATAGAAGGAATGTGCCACCTAACGGCGTAAATTATACATAAAAAAATATGAAAATCTTAGATGTAATTTTCAGTTCATAATCTTCACATACTTAATTTTCAGTATTACAATGCTGCAATCCAAATATAAGACGCAACAATTTCATCTTCTGTAGTGCCTTTGATGGGCTCGCTGCTTCTTTCGCCTTCTCATGGTGATTTTGTGTTCCAGTTCTTCAACAATCCAAGAAAGCCAATTGGGATTTCGAGCTGAAAGCATGAAATATGCTATGGATAATCCAATAATTAGTCCACTCCCATATCCTATAAGAATTGCCTTCATAAATTCAATTAAAAATGTAGAATCACTCTCTTTGTCCAGCACAAACGTTGTGTTGCTCGTCTCTGGCATCCTGTTAGTTCCACAACCTCTTGAAACTGGGAATCCACGTAATCCATCATTACCTTCATATGAGTTATTCTCAAAGGTATGGAATTGAGGTCCTTGAGGAATACATCCTTGGAGATGATTGTGTGAGAGATTTAAGAATGCAAGAGACGTCAGGGAAGCAAGTTGTTGTGGTATCTCTCCTGAAAGCTTGTTAACTGAGAGGTCCAATGATTCGACTACAGATAAATTTCCAAGTGATTTCGGTATACGACCTTGCAATCCATTATGAGATAAGTTCAACACACGAAGTGCAATGAGATCTCCCATAATACTTGGAATTTGTCCTTCAAATTTGTTACTTGAAAGATCAATAGTGGTGTAAACTGTCAAAATTCTAACAAGTTTAAGCTCCAGCCCCTTGGTTGCAATTGTTACAGAATCTTGGTAGTACTCATCTCCAAGGTATGTAGGTGCCTTCATTGTTTGATTAATTACCCTCATGGCTTTCAATTGTTGAAACAGACTCGTTGGTATGTTTCTTGTGAAGGCATTGTAAGAGACATCTAAGATTCGAAGCTCAAGAAACATGTTTTCATCCCCTGAAATTCTAATGGATCCATACAATTTATTCGATCTCAAACTTAAAACTTGCAACTTCGGTAGAGTTGCCAACCACATTGGGAATGTGTCGTTAAGGTGATTTTCTCCTAAATCAAGAACTTGCAACTCTTTGCAATTGGCCAAAGATCGTGGGAGTTTCCCCTGTAGCTTATTGTCATGCAAGTTGAGGCTTCTAAGTGAATTTCCAATGGTAAAAGTTGTTGGAATTGTCCCAGAAAGATTGTTCTTGTGCATATCTAAAACCTCTAGGCTACTGATATTAGCCAAACATTGCGGAATCTCTCCCATCAAGTTGTTTTCCGCCAAATCTAGAACTCCTAGTGAATTCAAATTGCAAACAGATGAAGGAATTTCCTCACTAAGATCATTGTTTGATAGGAACAAGTATTGTGTGGAATTTGGTAGAATAGGTAGTGACCCTTGAAGAAAATTGGACCGCAAATCAATAACATATAGAGAGGGAGAAGGAACTGAGCCCATAGTTGTGGGACATATTAAGACGGTTCAATGAAAACACCCAGATAGGCCATACCCAATCAGGAATTCTTCCTTGAATCTTATTATTTGAAAGATTCAAATCATAAAGTTGCTTTGCTGGTCTTAGAAACTCCAATTCTTTTACTTCACATGCGACCAATGCTAAGTTCCAAAGAGATTCGGGCAAAGTAAAATTAACTTTGTTCTCACTGGTCAATGAAATGCGATTATATGAAAGATCAAGATTCCGAAGATTTTTGAGGTTTGAAAATAAACTGAAATCTGCATTTCCACTAAAATTATTTGATGAAAGATCAAGTGAATTTAGGTACACAAGGTTTTGAATTGACTTAGGAAGATGGCCTCGCAGCTGATTGCGTTCTAAAAAAATCTGTGCAAGTGAATTGGACTTGAAATTATTCTCAAGTTGACCAGAAAAGTAGTTATCACTCAAGTCTAATCCAATTAGTGATGGAAGGGAGAATATCAATGATGGTATTGTTCCGTTCAGGGAGTTATCTCCAAGGATCAAATAATCTATGCGCGTAAGATTAGAAAGAGATTCGGGAATAGGCCCCAACATATTGCAATCTCTAAGAGACAAATCCAACAACGAAGTTAGATAGCCCAGAGATTCATGCAAATAACCACTGAGCTGATAATTGTTTGATAAGTCAACTTTTTTCAAATTCGGCAGTTGAAAAGTACTCTCAAGTATTATCCCATACAATCCTGTTTGCTCCAGCCTCAGAATTGTTAAATGAGAAGAGATATTTGGTGGAATAGTGGAAGAGATGTTTACTGCAGTAAGATCAAGCTCCCTTAATTCAGTCAAATTCTGAAGGAGCAATTTAAAATCGTCAGCTACGAGTCTTAGATCAGCACCATAGAGACGGAGAGACTGTAATTTTGAAAGATGAGAGATTTCAGAAGGGATTTGACCTGAGAAATATGAGTGAGAAAGATCAAGATATGTCGAGCTCGAAAACCTACCAAAGTTACGCGAGATGTGAGAATTGGAGAAGTTGTTCCAAGAAAGATCAAGCTTTTGGAGATGAGAGAGTTCAAAGAGGGTGCTATTGGAATCAACCTTCCCTACAAGGCCACAGTTATTGAGATCAAGTTCAATGACATGGCCAGTCATCTCATCGCATTTCACTCCATCCCATAAGCAGCAGTCTGTGCTCATATTCTATGAACTTGTTTTAGATTTAAGAGAAGCAAAGGTATCTATAGTAAACGTCTCATTGAATTTTACAAGGGAAATGCTTTGATCTTTGGGGCAGAGGGATGAAGATAAAGCAAGTTCAAAGAGAAAGATAACTAAGAGCACAACTGAGAGTTGCCCGTAGCCCATGGTTGCATAAAAGGGTTCAAAAGTTGGTAGTGAGAATTACGAAAAAGCTATGCAAATATATATATAGGACATTAAACTTTTTTTTTATGAATTAAATTGTGTACAAGTTGTTGAAATCTCACTATATATCCATGGAAATAAAAGCAAATACCAAGAAAAAAGGAAGCATCCAAATTCGGACAAAGATGACCATTCAGCCTTAGTTAATGTCATTTATATTGTATTTATCAGCTCGTGAAAGAAAATGTATGGGTAGAATTAGGACGACTTAATTAGGAGTCAATGAAAAATAAAGACCAATTTATAGGAACAAGTCAAATTCATACAGCGTAGAAGGTGGAGAAAATTAAATTTTGATTTTGGAATAGGTATGGTCCCATTAAAAATGTTGGACCTTAAATCAATAGGATCTAGAGATTGAGGAGGAATTCACACATTTGCCAACATATATTGCACGATTAATTAAGACAGCTCAATTGTAAACATCCAGTTACACCAACTCCCCAAGATGCTTTGAGGTTCTTAAAAATTCCAATTCTTTTACTTCATGTCTGGTGATGTTTGGCCAAAGTGTTATACTTTGATTACATTACTTGTCCTATATTTTGTTGGTTTAGTGGTTAATTGTGCGATTTTTGAGCTAAATTATGTTGTTTTATGTGTAGGAGCATCGGAAGAAAGAGTTGAATGAAAGTTGCACGAAAATGCAAGAAAAGAGCACAAAAACACCAAGTACCCAAGCCTGGCTACATGCCAAGCGTAGCAAGCTCTGTAGCCAACTTTACTGTCTTACAACCAAGTGTAGCTAGCTTTACTGTCTTACAGCCAAGTGTAGCCAGCTTTACCGTGCTTCATGCCAAGCATAGCCAGCTTTGTAGCCAGTTTGGCCGTGCTACAGGCCAAGCATAGCCAACTCTATAGCTAGTTTAACCGTGCTACAGGCCAGGCATAGCCAGCTTTGTAGCTAGGCTGACCGCGCTATAAGTCTGACCTCACGAGGTCAATAGCCCGGTGATCAAAAGTGTGTGAATTAAAAGACTCCGACCCGGGTTTGGATTCAAGGATCTCGACCCTAACATATAAATACTCCCTAAACGAGTTGAAAAATGGTTGGACATTATTTTGGAGAAGAAAAAGGCTACATAGCACTGTGGAGCAAGAATCAAACGAGTTTCTCCTCCGTTTCTCTCTTTCTTTTGTAGTTTAATGCCTTTGAACATCACGATGATTGTTTATGCATTTATGAGTGGCTAAAATTTCTCATCTATGGTTTGATGTTGCGTTTAATATAAATTTTCCGTTTATCTTTCTCTACTTGTTCAACTATATTTTCTTTGTTGTTGATTGAAATGCTCTCAATTAACTGTGCCTATTTAGTGTGTACTGATCGAGAGAGAGTATGTATTTAGGTAGTTGTTGAACAATACCACTCCTAACGTATTTGAGAAATCAATATGAAGGGTTTAAAGGCGGGATTAGAGATAACGAAACCTTGGCGCGGTCGTAGTGAACGGTAAATTAGTGCAAGCAAGCGTAGTTCGAGAAAATATGTCTAATAAATTGTGGTAGTTTCTCTAGAGAGAGAGAGATACGACACTCAAAGTACTCATGATCAGTAGGGAATACTTAGGCGAATTTATAGAAAATGTAGCGGCGAGATTCCGGTAATTGGGGAAATCAAAACCCTAGACTTTTTCAATCTTGTTTACATCATTTGCTCTCTTAGTTATAAATTACTGCATTTTAATTACTTTTTCCATAGTTAATAAGCACTCAAACCATTATTTAATATATCTAAAGATTGATTACATGATTTTTGTAAAACTAGTGATTGTGATTAGTAGGTTAATTCCCTATGGAATTTTACTCCAGAATTGTAAACCAGTTTATATTTGCAACGGCCGCTAGACCTCTTAATAGGCATAGTTGGGCGTGATCACTTGGTAACAAATATAAAGAAAGAACTGAACAACCATACAAGCATCTTTTGTGTGATGGTAGGCTATCATCCTATGTTTTAGTCTCTTATTGCACTCTAATTCAATACACGTTACTTGTTTTGAGCTTTAATTAGTAGTGTTTTGCACTTATTGTGTGTTTTATACTGTGTAGGAGTGATTTCGAGTTATTTAGATATTGTAGAGCAAATTCGAGCTATTTGGAGCTTTGAAGTATGAGTAGAAGCCCAAGGGGTTAAACCGGGATCGCGTTCGGGGGTCGAGAACCAAGTCCGGATGTCAAAAAATAGATAAGCGAACTCACTTTGAGAAAAATGTACAGTCGCGCCGCATGGGACGGCAAGACAGTGCAAATTACGCCCGAAAATTATTTTGCGAAGTGTTCTAGAAATTGCCATAAGCGCGCCGCATGGGACGACGCGACATGCGGCGCGGTAGCCCGAAAAATGTTAGGGTGAGTTCCCAATTCTACTAAAAGGGTAATTTCGTCAGGGGATTATTGGGGGGTGGCTTAAATACACGTGAAAACACCATGTTCGGCACTTTTGACACAATTTCGACCTAAGGAGGCTAAGGAGGAGTTGGAAGAACACAAGCACAAGGATTTCAACATTCCTTCCTCACTCAAGATCCGGGTTTAGATTGAATTTATATTTTCCTATACTTTAGTTATATTTGTGAAGAACTTCTCCATGTCTATGGAGTAGATCCTTTTGGGTTTTGATGGATCTGGTGTATTGATGATTGTTTGTGGATTATAACTCTATTTTTATGTATTTGAATCATTTTTGGAAGATTTAATTGTTGCATCTATATTCACTTGTTCTTGTAATCGAAAGAGGCATAACTTGCGATATCTTTACACTATATTGTTGGTTGAGTTCATAGATTCTTACAAGTAATCAACAGAGGCTAGTTGAATCGTTGATTAAACCTAGTTAGGAAGATAATCGAGAGAGGTTCTCCTAAAGACCAATTCCATTATGCATTCTTGCATATCTTCACAAAGCTTAAATTGGTCCATATTGAGAGGTTGAGACTTAATCGAGAGAGAAGTTTCTACTAAATAATTGTACTGATAATTAAGTGAATTCGAGAGACTCGCTTGAACAATAGAACTGAATTATCTAGAGTTAAATCACAGACAATTATCTTGCACATATCCTATCAAAACCCCATTTTCTCACATTGATATCTTCCTTTGCTTAGTCTTTACTTAGATTGTCATTAGTCAATTAACTCTAGATTCTTAATTAATTTTAGTATTAATCATATAAATCTCAATTGTTGATCCTCCTGTATAGTAATCAAGCTACAAACTACGAGAATATTATAATGTATGTGGGTGATATTAGGGATCAGTTAAAATAAGGCTATCCTATAAATTTCCCCCCTCCACTATTGCAACACATTGACATTCTCACACACAGTATTGTACTTAAACTATAGCCAAATTACTATACTCATCACTATCGCTTCTCATCTGTCCAGCGGCTCCGATCAATCAATAAGAAATTCTTTCTCTTATTCTTCATCATTCTTTGTTCAATTGCTTAATTTGTTATCTACTTGTACTTTATTTCCACAACATTGTCGTATCAAAAGGTTGATATAATTTGTTTTAATCATATTGTTTCTGGCCTAAGTAATAAATCCAATCTCTTCACCTAGCAACTAAAAATAATATTCGGAAAGAAAAGATATGCATCGTGGAGCGTTTGATTAGTTGCTGACACAGTAAAAAAATGTGAAAATCAAGATACTACCCGTTTGGACATAAGAATTTTTTCACTTTTTTCGAAATATTTTTACTTTTTTTCAAAATCAGTGTTTGGCCATAAAATTTGCAATTTTCACTCGAAGATGAATTTTGGAATTTTTCGAAAACTTGAAAAACTCCAAAATTTTCATCTTTAAATTTAACATTCAATTCTGTGCTCCGAGACCTCGAACAGCACCATTCTGTATTTCTCGACTTGCATGCACAATGCGTATATTTTTCCGGAAAACTTTTATGTGAAAATTTGATAAAAATGTGAAATAATTCTTTAAAACACATTTAAGTTGACTTCGGTCAACGTGTTGAGCAAACTGACCCGGATTAGTATTTTGACGGTCCCGGTGGATCTGTATCGTGATTTGAGACTTAGGTGTATACCCAGAATCAAATTAGGAAGTCCCTAGCTAGAATTATCGCCATTTGACGAAAACTAGAAACTTAAGAGTTGCCTTGCGCGATGTGTTAAATCTTTTATAGAATACGCAATTGTTCGAAATGAAACAAACTCATATATAATGATAAATACGATAGTGCTTCGGAGAAAGAAAAAAAAAGTGGACAAAAAATACTATTCCAAATTTCAAATAAAAAAAATATTCAAAACGTATGAATCTTTCTGCACCTCCCTATCACTTAATATAGCAGATATTTTTTCCATAGAAGGAACGTATTCTACCATGTATTCTCATCATTATAAAATGCAATTTACACCAAAGGGCTAATAAACTAAGATACTTGATCATCAATAGTGTATAACGTTATACTTTTCTATCAAAAAAATATCTACTTTCTTTCATTCCATAAAACTCTTGCGATGCAGACTTGGCAGGCTTCCAAATTCTCTTCAGTTCCTTCGTAAACTTGCATCACTCGTAACAGAAAAAAAGGTCGTTGGAGAGTTGGGCATCACCCAAGTCGATATGAAATTCTATGTAACAGTTCTCACAACTACTTGCAATTTACAAGGGAGAAAAAGACTGCGTGTAATTACCTTACATGTCTATTCCACAAATATAAGAACTTGATGCACAATACAGTGTCCCTTTTCTAAAGACATGTAAGGTAATTAGAATCTAGAATTTTTCTGAGCATTATAATTTTAAGCCAAGTTAGAATCTAGAATATAGACAAAAAAAAAATTATAAACAGATTTTTCTAAGGCATTGTATCGATTTCTCTTACCTTCAATACCAAAATGAAAGATACCAAAGCCAAACAAATCTATGTACTATTCATAGGGGTGAGATCATATTAAATTCAATATAAAGTTGGTGTCTCATTGCTTCCATAATCGCATTATCAGGTTTGGAATTTGATGTGCTCTCTTACCCCCATTTTGAATCTATTCAAATCTCTATAAAAAGGAAATTAACAAAAGATTATCTTTTTGGGTCCATTTTCTTAAAATATATAAAGCAAATAGCCTTTGAAGATTTTTCCCTTTTAATCACCAAACCCACTGTATTTCAGAAGTGTGTTTATTTCTCAAAGTACTATCCAAAAGTATTTCTCAAGGTATTTTCTAATTTAGCTAATGAATTGTGAAGAGAAGATAATAAGTTGTCAAGTGTTTGGTATTTATAGATGATAGTACAGGGCAATATTACCGTGTTGGTTATTTGGGTCATTGCACAAGTCAAATTTTTTCATTTTATATCCGTTTAAAAGACTATCGCTTTCATATAACCGTTCATTTTGTATTTACAATTTGATTACAATCTTTGCAGGCATATTTGAAAGATTATCTAAGAATTATTTTCAAATGATAAATTCATCTGATTTTACTCTAAAATTGGTCAAATTAATTCACAAAGAATCCAAAGGAAAAAATCAATGTAGGCTAATAGTGCACCGGACACAGCGTCAAGCAAAGGCATTATCTCAAAAGTCCACACTGTATAATGATTTTTATGTATATTCGATGGAAATTAATTGAATATCACAAAAAGAAAAAGAAAACAACCAAAAGATGCAAGCTTCAGTGCTACAACAAACTTAAAATCCGGAAGAAATCAAGAATACTGGATACATATATAGTTAAAATACTCACCAAATATTTAGTCGAACAAATAAATCTCAAACCTGAAAAGAGGATATATATCTTTCGCGAGTAAGAAGAACCAAGAATTCCGATACAGAAATAAATAAAAGGCCAACGAAACAAGAGAGATAAGCAAATCACTTACCTCTGAGAAAGAAATTGAGTGAGAAACGAAAGAAGAAAAAATAATCGAGGATGAAAAGAAGAGTTTTATCGCTGGCCAGTGGGAGGAAGAAGAGTAAAAGGAAATACGTTATAAAATGATGAGATTGATGTTAGAAAGACAGAAGAGGAAGACAATAAAGCCCTAATTAAGAAGAGGAATTATGTAGAAGCAACGTTACAATTAAAACATGACGGTTCTAAAGGATTAGAAACTATTTTTTATTATTTAAAATAGGATGAACAATAAGGTTAAAAGTCAAAAATTGGAGAAAAAAATAAAATGTATATTCTGATTGATGAGATGTGCCACATCAACTTGTTAGGCCGCTCTTTTATATATTTATATAGATTTGGAGATGATCCAAAAATAAAAGTTATAGCCTTTGATATCTAGTTTTCAGAAAATCAAGTCATTTGTCATTTGATGTTTTGTACAAAACGTTATGACCAATACACCACATGCTGTCTGAGAAGAATTTGGGAAGAGTAATAGAAGTTTGTGCTTCGCGATCGCCGGAAAATAGCCGCGATCGCATAGAGTAGAAATGTTCTGGAACTTTTTGTGCTTCGCGATCGCGAAGAATTTTTCGTGATCCCGAAGGGTAAATACCTAAGCAGCGGAACTTAAGTTCTAGTCCATTTTTGACGATATGGAGCTCGGGGAGACACGATTTTCGGGAGATTTTCAAGAAAAACATCGGGGGGTAAGAGTTCCTAACTCAATTTTGGTTAAATTACACTAATCTATTATTGTTTTTATCAACAAATTAGTGTTTTGGGTTGAAAATGGTAGAAAATTTCATAGATTTTAATTGAGGATTTGAAGGCCGAGTTGTGGTCGAATTTGAGTAATTTTGGTATGGTTGAACTCGTAACGGAATGTGTGTTCAGATTCAGTAAATTTTTATCGGGTTCTGAAAAGTGGGCCCCACGTTGACTTTTGGTGGACTTTTCCGAAAATGACTCAAATTAAGTGTTTATCGAATTGTGAATAATTTTTAAAGCTCAAATTTAATTGTTGGCAAATAAATTGCTAGGTTTGATTGGTTTGGAGACTAATTCGAAAGGAAAAGTCGTGGTCGAGTGATCACTTGAATTGCGAAGCAAAGTAAGTGTCGTGGTTAACTTTGACTTGAGGGAATAGAACCCTTGAACTATGTGTTATGTGAATTTCATATGTTGCGGCGTATAGACAAGGTGACGGGTTTTATACGTCGTCAAATTGCTTGTTTCCATGTTTTTACGTATTTCACTAATTGCCTCATTTCATGAATTAATTGTTATATTAAATGATTCTCTTATTTTCATTACCTACTATTATTGTCATGACCCAAAATCTCACCCATCGTTATAGCGCCTATCTCAATACTAGGCAAGCCGACAATCTCAATAAACCACATATCTTTTAAATTTGAAAACACAATAATTAAATTCAACGGAAAAAATCACACAAGTACAAATATAAACACTCCAAAAATCCGGTGTCACTAAGTACATGAGCATCTAAATGATATCAAAGTCTGATAGCTAAAAACACTGTCTGAATATATAGAACAGTACAAAAACTGAAAGGAAAGAGAGTCAAGGTCTGCAAACGCCAAGCAGCTACCTCGATAATCCCCAACAGATAAACTCCGAGAACTAGCAACCGCCGTGTCCAGAAGTATCTGGATCTGCACACGAGGTGCAGGGTGTAGTATGAGTACAACTAGGGCTGGCAAGTGGGCCGGTCCCGAGCCTAAATGGGCCAAGTGGGCCGGTCCAAACGGTCCCGGGCTAAACGGGCCCGGGCTAAACGGGCTTTTTGTAAGGACCGGCCCGGTACCGAGACCGTTTGGTCCCAGGCTAAACGGTCCCGGCCCGCGGGCTAAACGGGCTAAGTGGGCTAAGTGGGCCCAACATATATATGTTTTTTTTAAAAAAATTAAATAGATATTAGAGACAAAAGGATGTTAAAAAAAATATCTAAGACAATTCTTTGTAAATTTTATTATAGAATTGTGACCTAAATTTTATTTAACATCCTAAATTTTAATATTCAATATTTAATATAGTATATATAAGTATATATAGTATATCGATATAAGATGTATATATATATATATATATATATATATATATATATATATATATATATATATATATATATATATATATATATATATAAAAGCTATATTCGATAAGCTATATATACATCTTATATACTATATATAAGATGTATATATAGTATAGTATAGTATATATATTAAATGTATAAAAAGTTTGGGATTAAAACAAAGTTGGGGAGGTTAAATGGCTATTTTATAAATAGCCAACGACTATTTTTGACAGCCCAACGGCTATATTTTAAAAAAAAATAATATACTATACTATATGTACATCTTATATAGCTTATATACTATACACTTAGTATATATATACTTTTTAGTAGTAACATGAAATGACCAAAGTATGGTACTTCTTAGCTGGTATAAATATGGAATGATAGAAGATCAAGTTTTAGCTCAACTCAGATTACAGTTTCAACTAAAACTGAGTTGAGCTAAAACTTGATCTTCTATCATTCCATATTTATACTAGCTAAAAAGTACCATACTTTGGTCATTTCATGTTACTACTAAAAAGTATATATATACTAAGTGTATAGTATATAAGCTATATAAGATGTACATATAGTATAGTATAGTATATATATATATATATATATATATATATATATATATATATATATATATATATATATATATTATACACTTAGTAACAATAAAGTAAATAATAATAGCAATTATAAAAGAAAATTAGAGAGAGATTGCGATAGATTGATGATTTTGTAAGAAACAATGAAAGAATGATGGGGTATTTATAGTTAAAAATAGGGAAAAAGTGTAATTATAAAAAGTTTGGGATTAAAATAAAGTTTGGGGGGTTAAATGGCTATTTTATAAATAGCCAACAACTATTTTTGCCAGCCCAACGGCTATATTTTTAAAAACAAATAGGCGTTGGGCGTTTGGCCCGCTAAGGGACCGATCCGGTCCCGGGACGGTCCCGGTCCCTGGCGAGCTAAATGGTCTCGGGCCTGGCGGGCCCAAATCATAGAACTGGCCCACGAGACCGGCCCAGGCCCACTAAAATCGGGCCAAACGGTCCTAGCCCGTTTAGCCCGTTTGGCCCGCGGTCCCGGGCCTGGACCGGCCCACTTGTCACCCTTAAGTACAACCAACTAAGCAAGTAACAATACTAAATAGAGAATTGAAAGTAGTGACGAGCTTCACAGCTGAGTCCAATTACAGTAATTTCCAACATAATAAGGTAGGCATGCTTTCAAGTTCAACATTTACGGCCAAAACAGTAATTTCATGTCAAGTTCAACTGAATCATAAGATAATATATCTCAAAAATTTCAAAAACAAACAATGATATATAACAGCTGAAGTGCAACAATAATGAAATCAAATGCATCCTCTCAGGACCACAGTCACTCAGCCATTCCATTCACTCAACACTCAGCACTCAGTAGGTACCTGCGCTCACTGGGGGTGTGTACAAACTTCGGAGGGGCTCCTACCACCCAAGCGCTATAATCCGCACGGACAACTCACGTGTTGCACGGACAACTCACGTGCTATAATATCAATATTTGGATTTGCATGGACAACTCACGTGCTATAGTATAATATCTGGATCCGCACGGACAACTCACGTATTGCACTGACAACTCACGTGATATAGTATAAAATATGAATCCGCACGGATAACTTACATATTATAGTATAATATATGGATCTGCACGGACAACTTACATGTTGCACGGATAACTCACGTGCTATAGTATAATATATAGATTCGCACGGATAACTCACGTGCTGCACGGACAACTTGCGTGCTATAATATAATATTTTACAATCAGGCCCTCCGCCTCACTAAGTCATAAATCTCTCCAGTCTCTCGGGCTCTTAATAATCATGAAATCAGCCCAAACAACGATGATATGATGCATCAATGATGAACAATAAAGACTGAGATAAAATAAACAGGTAAAATGTGACTGAGTACAAACAACAATTAAGCAAATAGTTCAACATGTACATGACCTCTGTGGGTCCCTACAGTGCCAACATATAATCTAAACATGATATGTGGTTCAATTTCTCTACTACATGGAGAATGTACATATAACAACAAATTATTCAACTACACAATTCCATGGAATTTGACCAAATCACAATTTCTACGGTGCACGCCCACATGCCCATCACCTAGCGTGTGCGTTACCTCAAAACCGATCACATAACATATAATCGGGAGTTTCATACCCTCGGGACCAAATTTAGAACTATTACTTACCTCGAACTATATAATTCTTTATTCTGCTATGCCTTTACCTCGCGAATCGGTCTCTGAACGCCTCAAATCTAGTCACAGTTAATTCAATTCAGCCAATACTAATTATAGGAATTAATTTCATATGAAAATACTAATTTTTCAACAAAATCCGAAATTTAACTTTAAAATTGCCCGTGGGACTCACGTCCCTGAATTCGACGAAAACTCACAAAATCTGACAACCCATTCAATTACGAGTCCAACCACGCCAATTTTATCAAATTCTGATACCAACTCGACCTCCAAATCTAAAGTTTTCATTCATGAAAGGTTTTACAAAAATCTTGATTTCTTTCATTTATATCCGAAATAAATGATGAATATAACCATGGATTTATGAAATATAATCACTTTTGGATATAGAACACTTATCCAAGTCGAAGTCGTGAAGAAATCCTCAAAATCACCCAAGAACCGTGCTCCAAAAATCTAAAAAAAAAAAAAAGGAAATGACCATTTTTGGTCCTTAAGTTTCAGCCCGTCCGTCACTTCAGTAACTAAAGGTCCATTTTTCGTCACTAAAAGTCCACACCAGAACTTGCTTTCACCACCAGTTATTGTTTTCACTAAAAAGGCTCTAACTCCATCATACGAACTTGAAATTCAACGATTCTTGTTCTTATGAGTCACAAATAATAATATGAACCTAGTCCTTCAATCGAAACTAAATTCGGAGCTCCTTTGATCAATGTGATACCAACTTCGCTCGTTGAATAATTAACTCATGTTTCACTCTAAATATCCAATCGCGACTTGATGAAATTAGATCAAACTTTTCAGATCACTCCTATAATTCATTATCAAAATCCCGGAAGTCTCGAAATCAAATTTCGATCTCTAGAACTAAAATGGACCTTTGGATTATTACATGCTTATGCTCAAAACACCAAACTCTTCCAAAACTCTTCCCTGACAGCCTGTAGTGTATCAACCATAACTTCTTGTACCCAACTCCAACTGCCAAATGTTTTATATTTTTGAAAATTAGATACAAAGAGATATAACTTTTATTTTTGGATCATCATCAAATTCCTTATAAATTACGAGAGATAAACCTCCAAAGTTAGTCTTGTGCAGCCGAAATTTCTGTGATACACACTGTTGTAGCAAAAACACAAACAGCGGTTAAAAATGGCCTAGAAATGGTCCGAAACAACTCTGAAACTCACTCGAGCCCCTCGGGACCCCGTCTGAACATACCAAAAAGTCTCAAAATATATTATTGACTTAGTCGAGGCCTCAAATCACATCAAACAACACTAAAACCACAAATCGCACCCCAATTCAAGCCTAATGAAACTAAGAAATTCCAATTTCTACATTTGATGTTGAAACCTATCAAATTAAATCTGATTGACCTCAAATTTGCACACAAGTTATAAATAACATAACGGAGTTGTTCCAACTTTCATAATCGAATTTTGATCCCGATATCAAAAATTCAACTCCCTGGTCAAACTTCCAAACTTAAATTTTCTATTTTTGTCATTTCAAACTTAATTTAGAATTTCATTACGAGGTTGTTTACACATAACATATAATCGGGGTTTCATACCCTCGGGACCAAATTTAGAACTGTTACTTACCTCGAACTGTGTAATTCTTTATTCTGTTATGCTTTTGCCTCGCGAATCGCCTCTGAACGCCTCAAATCTAGTCACAGTTAATTCAATTCAGTCAATACTAATTATAGAAATTAATTCCATATGAAAATATATATTTTTCAACAAAATCTGAAATTTAACTTTAAAATTGCCCGTGGGACCCAAATCTCAGAATATGATGAAAACTCACAAAATTCGATAACTCATTCAATTACGAGTCCAACCATACCAATTTTATCAAATTCTGATAACAACTCGACCTCCAAATCTAAAGTTTCCGTTCTTGAAAAGTTTTGCAAAAATCTTGATTTCTTCTGTTTAAATCCGAAATAAATGATGAATATAACCATGGATTTATGAAATATAATCACTTTTGGATATAGGACACTTACCCAAGTCGATGTCGTGAAGAAATTCTCAAAATCGCCCAAGAACCGTGCTCCAAAAATCCAAAAAACATGAATGAAATGACTATTTTTGGTCCATAAGTTTATGTCCATCCGTCACTAAAAGTCTATTTTCCGTCACTAAAAGTCCACACAAGAACTTGCTTGCACCACGAGTTATTATTTTCACTAAAAAGGCTCTAACTCCATCATACGAACTCGGAATTCGACGATTTTTATTCCTATGAGTCACAAATAATAATACGAACCTAGTCGTTTAATCGAAACTCAAGTCGGAGCTCATTTTCTCAATGCGATACTAATTTGACTCGTTAAACAATTAACTCATATTTCGCGCAAAAATCCCAATCGCGACTTGATGAAATTAGACCAAACTTTCCAGATCATCCCTATAATTCATTATCAAAATCCCGGAAGTCTCGAAATCGAATTTTGATCTCTAGAACTAAAAATGGACCTTTGGATCATTACATGCTTATGCTCAAAATACCAAACTCTTCCAAAACTCATTCGAGCCCATGGGACCCCAACTAAGTATACTAACAAGTCCCATAATATGACACAAAGTTAGTCGATGCTTCAAATTATATTGAACAATACTAAAACACGAATTGCACCCCAATTCAAGCCTATTCAAAACTAATTATTTCCAACTTCTACACTCAATGCCGAAACCTATCAAATCAAGTCCGATTGACCTCAAATTTTGCACACAAGTCATAAATGACATAACAGAGATATTTATATTTCCATAATTATATTCCGACCCCGATATCAAAAAGTGAACTCCCCGGTCAAACTTCCAACTTAAATTTCTATTTTAGCCATTTCAAACCTAATTTAACTACGGACTTTCAAATAATTTTCCGAATACGCTCCTAAGTCCAAAATCACCATACAGAGTTGTTGGAATCATCAAAACTCTATTATGGGGTCATTTACACATAAGTCAATCATCCGGTCAACCTTTTCAACTTAAATTTTCATCTTCGAGACTAAGTGTCTCAATTCATTCTGAAACCTCACCGGACCCGAACAAATTACCCCGGCAAGTCACATAACAACTGTAAAGCACAAATTGAGTAGTAAATGGGGGAACGGGACTGCAATACTCAAAACGACTGGCCGGGTCGTTACATTCTCCCCCACTTAAATTTATGTTCGTCCTCGAACGTGCCAAGAGTTGTTTCCAAGCCATCACATCACTATTCCATCTTACCACGCACATACCCAGAGGTGATACAACGCCACCCTATTCCCTATAGTCCTGACAACACAACATAATTGAAGATCATTACTCTAACGTTAGTCCGAAAAACTTAGAACCCAATTTCCAACATCTAGAATTTCTTACAAGATCTGAGTCTCACATCTACACACTATATAAGTTTGAACAAGTTGTATCAAGCCATGACCATAACCCCACATAAAATCACATAACATATTACACAAATCGCATACTCGCAGCACCATTTACGATCACAGTAACTACTCAAAATCAACTCGGTACTAGTATTAAACCTCATATCAAACAAAACCCCGTTCCCAAAACTTTCATAAACTACTGATAATGAAAGAAACATGCGGAATCTCATAACCACTTATCATAGCGACTAGTCATGGAGCTCTCTCTCCCCAACCAGAACCATAATCACTTTCTAAGTCGACTATCGATATCATCCTCCCAAATATACCACTATCAAACCCGATAGTACACATTTTAGGTCTGATGACCTTATATTATCAAACAGAACTATTCCACATACACACCACACCAATATATCTCAAGCCAAAAACTGTGCAATCTGTGCACCCAAAAATGGAAAATATCTTAAAGAAGAGAATTGGTTAGCAAGTTCAACTAGCATCACCACAACCTAATATTTACAACCAACTCCTCAAATTTTGTGAAGAGGATAACCGTAGGCGCATGTACACAATTCCTCAAATACGCTTCTCAAGTAATTTTATCGTAGAGGAAGGAAAGCAATGAAATCAGATAAATTATCAAAGAAATAAAATTCCCACACACTGCACGGACAACTCATGTGGGACACAGACAACTCACGTGCGACACGGGCAACTCACGTGTCAATAATATATATCGCATGGCATGGTCACAGGCCTCCAGTCCCAACATATCATACATGAGCAATTAAACAAATATAAATGTATATGATAATGAAATAACATTCTCATACTCCTGGACTGGTATAAATAACACGCCATAGTGTAGGCGTGTGCAAATTCTCCTATCATAGCTCAAATCGGCAAGTTAACGCAAAATAGTAACTACCAAGTTTTCTCAGGGAATTAGCCTCTTTATAACCTCAAGTATAGCCCAGATAGTTCTCCACAAATGTACGAATACGAGAAACATTATAACTTTATGCTTAACAGTCAACTCTAGGCATATCATAGCCTAAGCATTCTTCCGAGTATGAATACTTGCCCCGATGCCTGCACATGGGCTCAAACCTCACATATATACACACTCATAGCGCATAGCTATCACAAATAATTAACGCAACCAGTGCCTCCACTGAGTTTAAATAAAATACTCACATCAAACAGGTCACAACCTTGAAACAATAAGCTTCTGAGAACTCCTAGTCTCCAAATTCATAGGACACATGAATCATCATAACTGATCCCAATTCTAGTATTCGAATGACTAACACATCTTTCATGCACGATCATCCCACGAGGAATACTTCCATAATTCTTCCGCGCCACATAGAAATAATTTGAATATCAGCAGTCTATCAACCATGTGAGTACTGCAATACTGATGAAAATCCGTAAGTCGAAACACAATGCGCCTTCTGAAATGCGCACCCTTCTCAGGGATTACCGAGCAGTTACAACATTCCTCTATATATCTGAAATTGACCATTTTATCCAAAATTCGTAACCTTCCCTTCAGATTGAACTTTCACCTTGTACATGTAAATCTTAATCCCACACAAGGCACCTCATTTATTATGTCATCATGTGACAAGCACGAGAATCACATTATCAACTCTGAGTCACCAGCAAATTACATACTCGGTTAGTTAGATACCTTCCATTTGCTTACTTCCGGGAGGAAATCACAATACACAACACGTTCCCCACACCGATAGAAAATATCTGACTCAAACCGTGGTAGAAACCATTGAGAACTCTTCGAAATCCATTTGCACATAACCAAGCTATCAGAACTTAATTCCTCTAACTTGACCAAGCCACGCATGTCACCAAAACCAAGAATATTACCACCGAAACATCTGTAAAAATCTCACAACATCATAATTACCAAAAGAATCGAGCATACCATTACCATATTGATCCAACTTGTTACCTATTTGTTTTATTTTCTCCGAGTTTCTTCTGAATTACCCTCAAGTTGACATTTCTCCTTGTCATAACACTACTATCCTTACCCACAACTCACAACAAGACGTCCTAATATAAAACCATACCGCCCTAAGGCCCATAAGCCATTGTATTCTTCTTAAGCACCCCAAAAGTACCACAACCGAGACCCCTACACTGAAAAGACCTTATGTGAACTTAAAATTATTCCTTTTTACCTTTCTTGCACTGAAATGTAGATTCCATAGTCATACAGAATTACCGCAAGTCCCATCACCATCCAGTGTAAATAACTGATTCTGGCAATATAAAAAATTTGAAATTGTTTTTTTTAATTGACACATATACATTTTGAATCCATTAGAACCCTTTCGAAAGTCACCCTCTATGCTCAAATCTAAATTGCACCGCCCAAACGGGCTGAAAGATATAAGCCCCATTAGCATAACAACCCCCAAAGAAGTAACTCTACCTTAACACCACCAATCAAATTCATATTCATGCGCACTACATCCTTCAAAATAACAATTTAATCATTTCATGATTTTTCATATTTTCATAAATTGCAATATAACCAGCATTCAAGAAATTTTCTTACTCGATTCATCCCCAATATCAACCTCTGTAAGTCATAACTAATCAACAAGTATGCCTCAGACCAAACCAATACCACACATAATCATGCAATCAAATCGTAGATAACAGATTCCCCCACTTAGCTCAAATCCATATAACAAAACATCTGATAACTCATACCCATACTCTACTATTGTCATAATCCAGCAGTCAATTCCACGAAAATTCTTCACAAGCTCAGGTAACACAAACCATAAAATACCTCAAATCATCTACTAAGCTCGCCTTCATCCCCGTGACGGTCAAGTCAACTTTCTCAACTAATCCAAACTCAAATCTCAACATATATACCCTGTTAGGATAAAAGAAACCCTCCACTCAACATTATAAGGAACACACATACGTAGATTACTCAGCAGGAGATAACCCACCTGCTTAGCCTCAAATTGGCATCTTGCTATACCCTTTCGCAACCACAATTACTACGGAATCGCTTAATATTTCAGAGTTTGAACTCATCAACACGACATGAGATTTAATTTGTCCTGCAATTTAACAAAGTGAAAGATCCCTCAACACATTCATACTAGAGACTATACGTCAAATCAAGATTCAAACCATCTTAACACATCCCGCAATCACATCATACTTATCATATAGCCATTTAACCGCTCATCGAGCCATTAATTCTTCTCGTAAGGACATTACCTGACCAATGATGCACAACTGATACTGAGCACTCACACACACACACGAATGCGTGGATCTGCACACGAGGTGTAGAGTGCAGCGTGTAGTATGAGTACAACCAACTCAGCAAGTAACAATACTAAATAAAGAACTGAAAGTGGTGATGATCATCACACCAGAGTCCAATTACAGTAATTTCCAACATAATAAGGTAGGCATGCTTCCAAGTTCAACATTTAAGGCCAAATTAGTAATTTCAAGTCAAGTTCAACTGAATCATAAAATAATATCTCTCAAAAATTTCAAAAAAAAAAATAATGATATATGACAGCTGAAATGCAACAGTAATGAAATCAAATGCATCATCTCAGGACCACAGTCACTCAGTCATTCCATTCACTCAACACTCAGTAGGTACTTACGCTCACTGGGGGTGTGTACAGACTCCGGAGGGGCTCCTACAGCCCAAGTGCTATAATCCGCACAGACAACTCACGTGATGCACGGACAACTCACGTGCTATAGTATCAATATTTGGATCCGCACGGACAACTCACGTGTTGCACGGATACCTCACGTGCTGCTCAGACAACTCACGTGCTATAGTATAATATATATAGATCCATACGGACAACTCACGTGCTGCACGGATAACTCACGTGCTATAGTATAATATGTGGACCCGCACGGACAACTCACGTGGTGCACGGATAACTCATGTGTTGCACGGACAACTCACGTGCTATAGTATAATATATGGATCCGCACGGACAACTCATATGCTATAATATAATATCTCACAATCATGCCCTAGGCCTCACTCAGTCATAAATCTCTTCAGTCTCTCGGGTTCTCAATAATCATGAAATCAGCCCAAACAACGATGTTATGATGCATCAATGATGAACAATAGAGACTAAGATAAAATAATCAAGTAAATTATGTCTGAGTAAAAACAACAATTAAATAGATAGTTCAATATGTACATGACCTTTGTGGGTCCATACAGTCCCAACATATAATTAAACATGATTTATGGTTCAATTTCTCTACTATGTGGAGAATGTACAGATAACAGCAGATTATTCAACTACACAATTCCATAGAATTTGACCAAGTCATAATTCCTACGGTGCACGCCCACACGCCCGTCACCTAGTATGTGCATTACCTCAAAACCGATCACATAACATATAATCTGGGGTTTCATACCCTTATGACCAAATTTAGAACTGTTACTTACCTCGAACTGTGAAATTCTTTATTCTGCTATGCCTTTGCCTCGCGAATCGGCCTTTGAATGCCTCATATCTAGCCACAGTTAATTCAATTCAGTAAATACTAATTATAAGAATTAATTTCATATGAAAATACTAATTTTTTAATAAAATCCGAAATTTAACTCAAAAATTTCCCATGAGACCCACGTCTTGGAATCCAACGAAACTCACAAAATCCGACAACCCATTCAATTACGAATCCAACCATACCAATTTCATCAAATTTCGATAACAACTCGACCTCCAAATCTAAAATTTTTGTTCTTGAAAAGTTTTGCAAAAATCTTGATTTCTTCCATTTAAATCCGAAATAAATGATGAATATAACCATGGATTTATGAAATATAATCCCTTTTGGATATAGGACACTTACCCAAGTTGAAGTCATGAAGAAATCCTCAAAATCGCCCAAGAATGGTGCTCCAAAAATCCAAAACGAAATGAAAGAAATGACTATTTTTGGTTCTTAAGTTTCTGCCCATCCGTCACTAAAAGTCCATTTTCCGTTACTAAAAGTCCACACCAGAACATGCTTGCACCAGCAGTTCCTATGAGTCACAAATAATAATACGAACCTAGTCATTCAATCGAAACTCAATTCGGAGCTCATTTGCTCAATGTGATACCAATTTCGCTCGTCAAACAATTAACTCATGTTTCGCGCTAAAAACCCAATCGCGACCTGATTAAATTAGACCAAAATTTTGAGATTACTTCTATAATTCATTATCTAAATCTCGAAAGTCTCAAAATCGAATCTCGATCTCTAGAACTAAAAATGGACCTTTGGATCATTACATGCTTATGCTCAAATCACCAAACTCTTCCTAAAACTCTTCCAAAACTCATCCGAGCCCATGGGACCCCAACAAAGTATACTAACCAGTCCCATAATATGACACAAACTTAGGCGATGCCTCAAATTATATTGAACAACACTAAAACACGAATCACACCCCAATTCAAGCCTATTCAAAACTAAATATTTCCAACTTCTATATTCAATGCCGAAACCTATCAAAACAAGTCCGATTGACCTCAAATTTTGCACACATGCCATAAATGACATAACGAAGCTATTCAAATTTCCAGAATCAGATTCTGACCCCGATATCAAAAAGTCAACTCCCCGTTCAAACTTTTCACTTAAATTTCTATTTGAGCCATTTTAAGCCTAATTTAACTACGGACTTCTAAATAATTTTTCGGATATGCTCCTAAGTCCAAAATCACCATACGGAGCTGTTAGAATCATCAAAACTCTATTCCAGAGTCATTTACACATAAGTCAATCATCCGATCAACCTTTTCAACTTAAGTTTTCTTCTTCGAAACTAAGTGTCTCAATTCATTCTGAAACCTCACCGGACCCGAACCAATTACCTCGATAAGTCACATAACAATTGTAAAGCACAAATTGAACAGTAAATGGGGGAACATGGCTGCAATACTCAAAATGACCGGTCGGGTCGTTACAATTATGCTTGATTTCATGCCTTAATTGTTACCTGCTTATTTTATTTTTGTGCCATAATTGCTACTTGATAATTAGCATTTCATATATTAAATTGCCTATCTCCTCCCTGATTCTACACTTGTTTGTTACTTGCCCCTATATGTTTTCTACATAATTTATAATTGTTGTATACCTTGTTGCTTAATAGTTTCATATTAATTTTGGCATTTATTGAAGTTGTCTTGCGTATAAGTGTTGTTAATTTACTATCACGACGCAATTTTCCCTCAATTGGGTATCGTGATGGCACCTAGTCTTAGGGACTAGGTAAGCCTAACAATAATTAAAACAATAACATTATTTAAATAAAATCTCTTAAAATTCCTAAAACTGGTAGTACAAATCATAAGCTCTACAGAATGTTTGCTAGAAAATTTCTAAATACAACTGTCCAGAAATAAGAATAAATAATACAAAACAAAAACTGGAAGGTGACTCCGAAGCCTGCGAACGCAGCAGCGGGTTTACCTTGAGTCTCCACAGCAACAGTCCACACAGCTAGCTAATGAACAAGTACCTGGATCTGCACAAAAATGTGCAGAAGAGTAGCATGAGCACACCACAGCGGTGCCCATTAAGTATCAAGACTAACCTCGGTGGAGTAGTGACGAGGAACAGTCAAGACACCCACTGGTCTAATAAACCGAACAGATATAAATACATGAATAACAGAAGTATGATGTCTACATAAAGACTATGCAATATGGCTCACAATACAGCAATGGCATTAAAGCAAGAAACAACAAGTATCAGCAGAATATCATGAAAATGACGCAGACAAAGTGAATGGAACACATCCTAAATTCAAAATCACGAATACAGCAAGGACAAGTAATAACGCAGTAATTACAACCGCTTTTACATCAGGTTTTAGTCAACAACTCCATGAGGTACCGGACCTCGGACAAATTCACAACTCACGGGTCTCAATACCTGAACCCTAACACTTGGCATCATTTGCCCTCATAACACCTCAAAACCGCACTGACGACTCACGCGCCAATAGAGCCATTCTCACATAGAAGGCAAGTAAACAAGGGTGAGCATCTATGCTCAACAATATCAAGAACACCTCTTATCCGATAAGAGTGCTTAACTACGTGTATGCTTGTGCAAGTGTCCTAACATAGTCCATGCCAGCAAATAAGCATAAGGAAGAAGAAGAACAGACAACACGTAGAATATTTTCTCCCAGCTTTCACGAGATAAATCTCACACAGGTACGTGTACCACTACACAAATATCAAAAATAAGAATGCCCCCAGGCCATAAATCATCACAAATCAATCCCTGACACAGCCCATCTTGTCTCGCCATGTGTGCAATAGTAACATCAATGCCCCCTTCTCTCGCCACACGTGCATAATAATGTTACCACCTTATCTCGCCACGCAACCCACACATATATATATATATCCCACCTTGTCACGCCGAATGTGAAAATATCAATAGTAACAATAGCACGGCAGAAATCTCGTGCAACCCCATAACAACAACCGCACGGCAGAAACCTCGTGCATCACCACAACAAATACAACAACAACAATGGCAATAATACAAAGTACGACAAGAAAATCAACTCAAGAACTTTTAAATCACATGAAAATGTGGGACCAAATCACAAGGAATAACCACAGTCTGAAATACTAGGTGTAAAGCGAACAACTCAACAAAGGGAAAACTAAGGTGTAGCAACGAATCCCACAATATACACTTCAACAACAGGAAAGCTAACACGAATCCAATAATGCCAAATAAAACAAGTCGACTAAGATATAGGATATCTACTTCTTTTAAGGTTGAGGAAATTACGAAAGATATTCAACAATTCAATTAAGGATAACAGCGGAAAAATAATCATAACCTCAATTAAGACTGAATAATTATAGGATAAAATAATATAAATTCTAAATAAAGATAAGCAGTTATGAAAGATAGCATGGCTATAAAAGAGATAACAGTTTCAATTAAGGCACATATGAATCAACTAACGATAATAGTGGATCATGAAGCAATTTATTCTAATTAAGCAGGTAGATGTGAATCTAATAATTTAGATATATAATCATAACAAGAACAACTGCATATTCAATGAATACAAAGACCTAAGAACCCTAAAAGGCCACTTTCCACAAATAAGTCCGTGCACGCACTCGTCACCTCGTGTACACGGACTTCAATCAATATAGAAGACTCAAATCATAAGGGGAAGTCCCCCACACAATGTTAGGCAAGATACTTACCTCGAACCAAGCTCAAACAATCGGTCACAATGCCTTCCAACGAATATCCAGCTCCGAATGGCCCAAATCTAGCCAAACACAATTGCATAACATGAATACAATAATAATAGACTTATCTAATCAATAAAATCAATATTTGAATAAAATTTCCAAAATTCGCCCTAAAAAATTGACCCGGGCCCATGTCTCAGAATCGGGTAAAAATCACAAAATATGAATACCCATTCACTCACGAGTCCAACCATATAAGAATTACTCAAATCCGACCACAAATCCCCTTTCAAAACGCGAAATCTTTATTGAAGAAGTTCTTCCAATTTTTCCAAATTTCAACCCCAAAATCCGAAACTAAATGGAGAAAACAACTATAGATTAATGGAATATAACCAAAAATGAGTTACGAATCATTATCCCAAAGCTTCCTCTGAAAATCCCTCGAAAAATCGCCAAATTCTGAGCTCTCAAGTCCAAAAATGAAGAATAAAACCAAACCCTCGAATTTCTCTTTTCTGCCCAGGCGTGACCGCACTTGCGACATAATTAGCCGCATCTGCGCGACCGCAGGTGCGCACATCCAAACCGCACCTGCGCTTCTCTCTCTTCTGCGGAGCCGCTGATGCGCACAAATTCTCCGCACCTGCGGAGACTGTCAAGTCCAGCTCTTATCGCACCTGCGCCCTAACTTTCGCATTTGTGGGCATCGCATATGCGGAATTTTCCTCGCACTTGCGACCCCTGGTACTCCTTCACTTTTTCCGCTTTTGCGCTTGCCTCTCCACACGTGCGCTTCCGCACCTGCGGTCTCTTCACCGCAGGTGCGAAAATACCAGAAGCCTGAAGACTTAGCAGTAACACAAATCAAACTTTTAATCCATTAAGCACCTGAAACTCACCCGAGGCCCCCCGGGACCTCAACTAAACATACCAACCAATCCTAAAACACCATACGAACTTAGTCGAGCCCCTAAATCACATCAACTAGCGTTGAAACTATGCATCGCACCATGAATCGAACTTATAAATTTTTAAATCATTCAACTTCTAAAACTCATGCCGAAACCTATCAAATTAACCCGAAATGACGTCAAATTTTGCAGGCAAGTCCCAAATAACATAACGGAGTTTTTCCAACTCTCGGAATCGCATTCCGACCCCGATATCAAAAAGTCCACTTCCGGTCCAAAATCTCCAAAAATTCGACTTTTGCCATTTCAAGCCTAAATCAGCTACAGACCTCGGATTTACAGTCCGTACATGCTCCTAAGTCCAAAATCACCCATCGGAGCTAATGGAACTGACGAAACTCCATTCCGGAGTCGTCTTCACATAGTTCCGACTACGGTCAAAATCCTAAGACTTAAGCTTCCGTTTTAGGGACTAAGTGTCCTAAATCACTCCGAAACAACTGGTAACCGAATTCAACCATGCACGCAAGTCAATACACATAATATGCAGCTTCTCAGGGCCTTATACCGCCGAACGAGACTTAAATTCTCAAAACGACCGGTCGGGTCGTTACATCCTTTCCCTCTTAAACAAACGTTCGTCCTCGAATGTGCTAAGCATCGCCTCGAAGGCTTGAAATCACTGAAAGCAGATATTCAATATACACCCGTGGGTGACCCCACGTCACCCCAATCCACATAAGCCTGACGATACCATCTCAACTGTAATTTATCCTTTCTATCAACACCGATAAGCCTTAGAGTTAAAATTCTCACCTTCCAATTATCTTCAAAAGACCCGATTCTAAATCCATTACCGATATCAGTATTAACCAGCTGTAACAACTCATGACTACACCCACAAGGTACGACCACACAATAAGACACACCACATATAGGCCCATAATAACATTTCTGATCACAATAGCTACCCAAAATCAAAACCAGCACCGACAATTAGACCCATATCCATTAATAACCCGTTTTAAACCTCCACAACGCTGATGATGATGAAAGAAACATGAAGACCTCATAACTATACACCCGAATCAACAAGTCACAACTAACACCACCGGGCATACACCCCGCAAGCCAAAACTCAAGAAGCACATAACAAAATTGACTAAATATGTAAAGAGAAACACATAAGATAAATATCAAACAAGCCCGACAGGCACAACTTTCTAACAATACCCTACTACGAATCAATTCAAAAGGAAAAATCAAAGTACATGAACAAATCATAAGGATCTCATCCTGGTATCACCCTCCACCGCGGCACGCAGCCTGGCTCAAACATATTAAATCACATGGAGTCGCGAGGGTCTCGCCCTCAACTCTGAATCACATGTCGAATACGCATTATACCAATGGAAATCCTCCACTAACTCAATTCTGCCAATAAAATCTCAACACTTGCTAAATTCTCACCCCGTAGAGTATCAAACCACAAATTATAACCAAGTTACTCAGAAATCACATCAAACATGCCATAATGGACAACATGAATTCACTTATAGTCTCGTAATAATGAATAGAAACAAACGATAGACATGGGCTACCACTCATAGAGTCTCCCAACAGGGGTAAACACCTAAACATAATACTAAGTCATAAACTCACCCATAGGTGGGACAACAAGTAGGGGAACTCGCCCCGATAAGCAGGACCGAAACAAAATACGAATGGTGCCCCTCTGTAACAAATCAAAAGCATATATGTATGACATCATCTGGCACAGTGGCCTCAATCCTACTATATGAAACACATCAACGGGTCGGGTCTTCCCCTCTTGGGCGCCCTCTACTCGCATGAATACTCCGTTGTGACATGCATGTCCGGAGTCTAGGACAATCTCTCACCCTGTGGCTGGTATCCCCACACTCGAAGCAACCTCTCTGCTGACGTGGTTGTGGGAACTGTGCGGTACGAGTACTCTGAGACCCATGAGCACCTGAAATACTGTGCGAAGCTTGAAGTGCAAACTGAACTGGCTGACCCACAAAACCTCTACCATGTCGTACCCTGCCTCCAAAATAAGGACCAGTAGATCTCTCCGGTCTACGAGGCCTCCTCACCTTCCTGTCCTCTCTCTCGTGGCCTCACCTATCTTCTCTCTCCTGGTCCCACATGCCCTTTACTCGACGGGTGATCCCTACCACCTGATGAAACAAAATATCTGACTATAACTCACGAGCCATGCTGAACCGAATATCATGCCTGAGTCCCTCAATATATCTACGGACATGCTCTCTAACTGTAGAGACCAAAGCAGGTGCATGCCTGGCCAAATCACTGAATCTCACGGCATACTCTGACACTGACATAGTGCCCTGGCGCAGCTACTCAAACTCCTCGCGCCATGCATCTCGAAGGGATTGAGGTACAAACTCTCTCAGGAACATCTCTGAAAACTGAACCCATGTAAGTGATGCTAACTCGGCTGGGCTACCCAACTCATATGCCGGCCACCACTGGTAAGCCGCTCCTCTGAGCTGGAATGTAGTAAAAGCAACCCCGCTTGTTTCCACAATACCCATAGTACGGAGAATGCGGTGATACTCCTCCAAAAAACCCTGTGCACTCTCTGAAGGCAAACCACTAAATGTAGGAGGGTCATATTTATTGAACCTTTCAAGTCTAAGCTGCTCTTCCTTAGATGCTGCTGCCCTGACCACGGGTTGAACTAGGACCACAGGCTGTGTCACCATGACACCTGGAACCTGACCAACATGAACTCGCTGCTCTGGGGTGTGGGCGGTGGGAGTTTGGGATCCTCCCCCGGTCTGTGAAATAGCTGGTGCAACCGGAATCAACCCCGCCTGAGCCAATGTACCAAATATGCTCAGGAACTGTGCTAAGGTCTCCTGAAATCCGGGGGTAACAGCAGGCGCCTCCGGTACCTGCTCCCCAACTAGAACTATTGGCGGCTCCTCAACTGCTGTCCTGGTAGATGCTCTGGTTGTGGCACTTACTCCTTGTTGGCCTCTGCCTCTGCCTCTGCCTCTAGCGATACCTGCTCCGGGAGCAGCGTCGTCGATAACTGCAGCTCTTGTCCTCACCATCTGTGAGAGAATGGAATGATAAAAGTTCAAACTCCGAGATTAATAAGCTCGCACGATAGGAATTAAAGAAGTGAAATTGTCCTAATAGTTCCGTAGCCTCTCGAAGATAAGTACAGACGTCTCCGTACCGATCCGCAAGACTCTACTAAACTCGCTTATGACTTGTAGCACCTATGAACCTAGAGCTCTGATACCAACTTGTAGGTGACTCTGAAGCCTGCGAACGCAACAACGGGTTTACCTTGAGTCTCCACAGCAACAGTCCACACAGCTAGCTAACGAACAAGTACCTGGATCTGCAAAAAAAATTGCAAAAGAGTAGCATGAGCACACCACAACGATGCCCATTAAGTATCAAGACTAACCTCGGTGGAGTAGTGATGAGGAACAGTCAAGACACCCACTGGTCTAATAAACCGAACAGATATAAGTACATGAATAACAGAAGTATGATGTCTACATAAAGACTATGCAATATGGCTCATAATACAGTAATGGCATTAAAGCAAGAAACAACAAGTATCAGCGGAATATCATGAAAATGACGCAGACAAAGTGAATGGCTCACAATTACAGCAAGGACAAGTAATAACTTAGTAATTACAACTGCTTTTACATTTGGTTTTAGTCAACAACTCCACGAGGTACCGGACCTCGGACAAATTCATAACTCACGGGTCTCAATACCTAAACCCTAACACTTGGCATCATTTGCCCTCATAACACCTCAAAACCGCACTGACGACTCACGCGCCAATAGAGCCATTCTCACATAGAAGGCAAGTAAACAAGGGTGAGCATCTATGCTCAACAATATCAAGAACACCTCTTATCCGATAAGAGTGCTTAACTACGTGTATGCTTGTGCAAGTGTCCTAACATAGTCCATGCCAGCAAATAAGCATAAGGAAGAAGAAGAAGAACAGACAACACGTAGAATATTTTCTCCCAGCTTTCACGAGATAAATCTCACACAGGTACGTATACCACAGCACAAATATCAAAAATAAGAATGCCCCCAGGCCATAAATCATCACAAATCAATCCCTGACACAGCCCATCTTGTATCGCCACGTGTGCAATAGTAACATAAATGCCCCCTTGTCTCGCCACACGTGCATAATAATATTACCACCTTATCTCGCCACATGCGCAATCCACACATGTATATATATATATATATATATATATATATATATATATATATATATATATATATATATATATATATATATATATATATATATCCTACCTTGTCACGCCGCATGTGCAAATATCAATAGTAACAATAGCACGACAGAAACCTCGTGCAACCCCATAACAACAACCGCACGGCAGAAACCTCGTGCATCATCACAATAAATACAACAACAACAATGGCAATAATACAAAGTACGACAAGTAAATCAACTCAAGAACTTTTAAATCACAGGAAAATGTGAGACCAAATCACAAGGAATAACCACAGTCTGAAATGCTAGGCGTAAAGTAAACAACTCAACAAAGGAAAAACTAAGGTGTAGCAACGAATCCCACAATATACACTTCAATAACAGGGAAGCTAACACGAATCCAATAATGCCAAATAAAACAAGTCGACTAAGATATAAGATATCTACTTCTTTTAAGGTTGAGGAAATTACGAAGGATATTCAACAATTCAAGTAAGGATAACAGCGGAAAAATAATCATAACCTCAATTAAGACTGAATAATTATAGGATAAAATAATATAAATTCCAAATAAAGATAAGCAGTTATGAAAAGATAGCATGGCTATAAAAGAGATAACAGTTTCAATTAAGGCGCATATGGATCAAGTAACGATAATAGTGGATCATGAAGCAATTTATTCTAATTAAGCAGGTAGATGTGAATCTAGTAATTTAGATATATAATCATAACAAGAACAGCTGCATATTCAATGAATACAAAGACCTAAGAAACCTAAAATGCCACTTTCCACAAATAAGTCTATGCACGCACTCGTCACCTCGTGTACACGGACTTCAATCAATATAGAAGACTCGAATCCTAAGGGGAAGTCCCCCACACAAGGTTAGGCAAGATACTTACCTCGAACCAAGCTCAAACAATCGGTCATAATGCCTTCCCACGAATATCCGGCTCCGAATGGCCCAAATCTAGCCAAACACAATTGCATAATATGAATACAACAATAATAGACTTATCTAATTAATGAAATCAATATTTGAATAAAATTTCCGAAATTCGCCCTAAAAAGTCGACCCGGGCCCACGTCTCGAAATCGGGTAAAAATTACAAAATATGAACACTCATTCACTCACGAGTCCAACCATATAAGAATTACTCAAATTAGACCACAAATCCTCTTTCAAAACGCGAAATCTTTATTGAAGAAGTTCTCCCAATTTTTTTCAATTTCAACCCCAAAATCCGAAACTAAATGGAGAAAACAACTATAGATTAATGGAATACAACCAAAAACGAGTTTGGAATCATTACCCCAAAGCTTCCTCTGAAATCCCTCGAAATATCGCCAAATTCTGAGCTCTCAAATGCAAAAACGAAGAATGAAACCAAACCCTCGAATTTCTCTTTTCTGCCCAGGCGTGACCGCACCTGCGACATAATTAGCTGTATCTGCGCGACCGCAGGTGTGCACGTCCAAACCGCACTTGCGCTTCCTCTCTCTTCTGTGCGCCAAAATCCGCTTCTGTGGAGCCGCTAATGCGCACAAATTCTCCGCACCTGCGGAGACTGTCAAGTCCAGCTCTTCTCGCACCTGCGCCTCAACCTTCGTATTTGTGGGCATCGCAAATGCGAAATTTTTCTCGCACCTGCGACCCCTGGCACTCCTCCACTTTTTCCGCTTCTACGCTTGCCTCTCCGCACGTGCGCTTCCGCACCTGCGGTCTCTTCACCGCAGGTGCGAAAATACCAGAAGTCTAAAGACTTAGTAGTAACACAAATCAAACTTTTAATCCGTTAAGCACCCGAAACTCACCCAAGGCCCCCCCGGACCTCAACTAAACATACTAACCAATCCTAAAATACCATACGAACTTAGTCGAGCCCCCAAATCACATCAATTAACGTAGAAACTACGCATCATACCATGAATCGAACTTAAAATATTTTAAATCTTTTAACTTGTAAAACCCGTGCCGAAACCTATCAAATCAACCCGGAATGACGTCAAATTTTGTAGGCAAGTCTCAAATAACATAACGGAGTTGTTCCAACTCTCGAAATTTCATTCGGACCCCGATATCAAAACGTCCACTTCCGGTCCAAATCTCCAAAAATTCGACTTTCGCCATTTCAAGCCTAAATCAGCTACAGACCTCGGATTTACAGTCCGGACACGCTCCTAATTGCAAAATTACCCAATGGAGCTAATGGAACCGACGAAACTCCATTCCGGAGTCGTCTTCACATAGTTCCGACTACCGTCAAAATCCTAAAACTTAAGCTTCCGTTTTAGGGACTAAGTGTCCCAAATCACTCCAAAACATCCGGTAACCGAATTTAACCATGCACGCAAGTCAATACACATAATATGAAGCTGCTCAGGGCCTTATGCCGCCGAACGAGACTTAAATTCTCAAAACGACCGACAGAGTCGTTACATTTACATTGTGGGGTCGGGTTGCACGTCGTGACGGAATTTATTTGAAAGATTATATTGTGAGATCGGGTTGCACGCCGCAATGGAATTAATTAAAAGTTTACATTGTGAGATCGGGTTACACGCAATAATAGAATTTATTTAAAGTTTATACTGAAGGATCGAGTTGTACGCCGCAATGAAATTTAATTGAAGGATTATATTGTGGGAATAGGTTGCACACCGCAATATAATGATAAAAGAAATAATTGATTGTTGATATGACTACCTGTCTTACCTCTGTGAGCACCTAATGTTTGCCCTAATATAAATTACTCCTAAAAAATCTAAAAAATAGCTTTAAATTATTTTTCTATATTTTTTGCTTAGTTAGCTTTGTACGTATTCATGTTTGATGCATTTTTAAGTTGCATTTTAAATCCTAAAGAAAATATAATTTTTTTTTGAATTCTTACATTTTTAGATTTTAATTGCATAATTAATTGCATTTGTAAAACACTAAAATACCAAAAAATACATTAGTAACTCTACATGCATTTGTTAGCTAAATGAATTAGTTAATTGTAGAAAAATAGGTCATTAGGTTAATTTTGCAAATTTGTTGGAATCAGGAATGTTAAATAAATTGATTAGTCTTGCAAAATACAAAGAAAGAAAAGAGTAGGCTACTGGGTCTTTAATGTCGTTTGGACCATTTAATTTGAGGCCCAAAATCCAAATCTGTCCGCCCCAGCCCACTATCCAATACCCGGTCCAAATCCTTAACCACTGAGACCATGAAACGACGTAGTATCACCCAAATACTACGTCGTTTTCCCTTCCCATTTTCATTAAAACCTTCCCTTCCCCTTAACCCTAGTGGATCGGATGCCCTCCGCCATTTTCCTAACCCTAGCGTCGCCCAAGACCCCTCCTCTAGCAGAGAGAACAGATGGACACCAGTCCTTCTAGACCAAACCTAGCCGCCACCCCCCACTCTCTCGTCCTCACCTCCTACACTCACCTCATCTCACTCACACACAGTTAGAAGCGCAGATTAGTAGCTAGGAATTCTGGAAATACAAATTTCCCGGATCTGAAACAAATACTCCAAAAATAAAAGCAAAAAATTAAAACAAAGAGATTTCAAAAGCTGTTTCCTCCTCTATTTGTTGCGGCACATTTTCTGTGATTTGAAAGATTGTTTTGAGCTTGGAAGTGCTAATCACTGCTGACTGTTGCTAGATCAGCCTTGCTGAGCTTCATCCTTACGGATTCTAGCCTTTATTTGGCTTTTCAAAATCTGTCTCCATTATGCCGATAGGTATGTGATTGCTCACCTGAACTTTTTCCTTTGAATGTATAAATAATGATCGAATTGCCCATTGTATCCATGTCTAATTTCACATGTTCATTATGCTTTATTGCCAGATTTGTCTACATGTGAGTGTTCTGTTATAATCTAATTCTAAACTGACTGTTTGAAGCTGAAACTCTAAGGTGAAATCGTCCAAATGCTTTAATGCCATGTCACAGATTCAGCTTGTATACATACTTACTGCCGTCCATGCACTGATTTAATTTTTGATGAGTTTGAATTCCAGTTCATACCATTTCTGATATTGAAATTAATTGAGATTATAGCATAACCATTAGAGAATTAATTGATCCAATGAAACTCTGGAGTTAACTCAAGTGTTTGATTTTATAGTCGGGATCTCGTTCTGTTTCACATGGCACGTCTTATTGATTCAATGATAACAGTCTTCTATTGGTGGTTGCAAATTAAGAAATCAGTGTAGAAGGTCAGGAAGATTGGTGGGTCATCACTGTTTAGGTAGTTAGTCTCATTAGTTAGAGACTCGTGGTCAATTTTAGATAATATCTATAGACATACATGTAATTCATTCCACATTTGGTTGTATATTTGTTAATTTTGATTTGATGCAATTGGTTATTGATTTGAGAGTGTTTGAACACAAACAAGTTCAGATTTGAGAGGCTCAGCACATCTAAAATTTGTGAGCTGCACTTGGTCTACTTGAGATCTCATGTGCTTCCTTAGACAAACACAACCCATAATTGTATTAGCTTCCCCTAACCAACATTAATTTGGAAAGAAACATTCAATCACATTTGACAAATCTTTACTGTTTGTTCAACGTGAATTCATTCCTGGGAATCAAGGCTTTTGTTCCAACTTACTACTTCGTTTAATTTTCCCATTATTCACGTAGTCTTAAGCACTTTGAATGTTCGTGCCATTGCGACGTCCACATGAAATCCCAAATGTTTAAGCAAACTAATTAGTTAGTTCATGAATATGCGTAGAATGCTTTAAGCGCATTTTAATCTATTATCGTGATTATGTACATGTTCGCGTGACATAATTATGTTCTTTCACTAATAAATTAAAGTACGCGTTCGCGCGACTTTGGCAAAACAATTTTAAATTAATAAAGCGTGACTAATTATGTACACGTTCGCGTGACATGATTTTAGCGCCCCAAATAAAGTGGATTTACACACATGTGATCCGTTTCGAAGATAAATCCATAATTCAATAATTAAAAGCGGTAAAAAAGTAAATGTACATAGGTTCTAAAATAAGTAATTAAATAAATAAATTAAGCCGGGTATGAATAAAGCGACCGTGCTAAAACCACGGAATCCGGGAATGCCTAACACCTTCTCCCGGGTTAATAGAATTCCTTACCCGGTCTTCTGGTTTTCGCAGACTTTAAATAGAGTCAAAATTTTCTCGATTTGGGATTTAAAATAAACCAGTGTCTTAGGACACCATAAATATTCCAAGTGGCGACTCTGTAAATAAATAAATAATCTCATTTCGATTAATGTCACTTAAATTGGAAAACTCTCTTATCCCCTATCCCCCATTCGAGAAAAAGGAGGTGTGACAATCTCTATTCCTATAACAATAATAATAATAATTATTATTATTGTATAAATGGTAATGTAAGTGACATGCCTTAGCCTCGTTATTATTTTGTCGAAGTTAGGCTCGGCACTTACAGAGTTCATGGGGTCGGTTGTACTCATACTATACTCTGCATTACTTGTGCAGTTACGGAGTTAGTCCCAGCAGCGTATTGTACACTTGAGGTATAGCTGCACAGTGTTTGCAACTCTGAAGTCCATTTTCACTTTATCTTAGTTGTGTGCTTTCTTTCAGACAACTTTATTTTTATTCAGACTCTTATTTGTATTATTCTAGAAGTTTGTGCACTTGTGACACCAGTTTTGGGTTGGTATTTTTATATCGTTATTACTTTGGTTTGTTCACTTTAATTCAGACTTCATTCCAGTTGTTTGGTTTCTTTATTATTAATTAAAATGAAATGTTAAAAATGGTTTAAATTATTGTAACGTTAGCTTGCCCAGCAAGTGAAATGTTAGGCGCCATCACCATCCCAAATGTGAGAATTTCGAGTCGTGACAAGTCGGTATCAGAGCACTAGGTTACCTAAGTCTCACGAGTCACAAACAAGCTTAGTAGAGTCTAAATGATCACTACGGAGACGTTTGTACTTATCTCTCAGAGGCTATGGAGTTTAGGAATAATTTCACTTCTATTCTTATATGTCGTGCGATTTTATTCTATCATTGATGATTGAACTCTTCTATTCTTATTCTCCCGCAAATAGCGAGAACACGCACTACACCTACAGTTGGACAGGAGCTGGAGGCCCCAGTGACAGCTGCAACTAGCGGCATATGCCGAGGCCGAGGTCGCGCCAGAAGCAAATCCCAGGAGTAATTATGGTAGAGGTCATCCTCCCAGGCCATTTTATTCAGCATTTCAGACATCTCACGGTGCTTCAGGGATTCATGGTCCTTAGATGCTCTGGGCAACCAACATTTAGTGCATATTAAGCTCATATCAGTGTACTACCACTACAGCAGTTATCCGGCCCGTTCGGGTCAGCTTCAACTTTAGCAGCCACTGCATCAAGATATGTGCTATGAGTATGGGAACCTTGGTCATATCAGTAGGCATTTCCCTAGGTTGTCGAGCAGTAGATCTTAGCAGGATTCTCGTGCCATCATACCAACACCGATTGCTCCACCGCCCGCCCGCCAGCTAGGGATAAATGTCAGGTAGTTAGAGGTGGAGGTCAGACTGTTAGAGGTGGAGGTCAGCCATCTAGGGCCTATCCCAGAGATGTAGTTTAGAGTGGTGGGTCTTAGCCATAATTTTATGCTTTTCCAACTAGTCCTGAGGCCGAGTCATCTGATGCCGTGATCACAAGTATTGTTCCAATTTTCCATAGAGATGCTTAAGTTCTATTTGATCCAGGATCTACTTATTCCTATGTGTCCTCCTTCTTTGCTTCATATTTGGTTATGCCTCATGATCCTCTGAGTGCTTTTGTGCACGTGTCCACGCCGGTGAGAGATTCTATGGTTGTAAGTCATGTCTGTCATTCGTGTGTGGTTACTATGGGAAGTCTTGAAACTAGCGCAGATCTTCTACTTCTCGATATGGTAGATTTTGATGTTATCTTGGGGAAGGATTGGTTGTCACCTTATCACGTTATATTGGATTGTCATGCCAAGAAGGTAACCTTAGTCATGTCGGGGTTCCCTCGAATAGAGTGGAAAGGGACTTCTGGCAATTCCACCAGCAAGGTTATCTCTTATGTGAAAGCTCGGCGTATGGTCTAGAAGGGCTGTCTAGCTTATTTGGCTTATATTCGCAATCCCAGTGTGGATTTTCCTTCTATATATTCGGTCCCAGTTGTCCGTGAGTTTCCAGATGTATTTCCTACAGATTTGCCGGGGATGCCACCCGAAACAGACATTAACTTTTGTATTGATTTGACTCTGGGTACCCAGCCCATTTCTATTCCACCATAACGTATGGCCTCGCCGGAGCTAAAGAAATTGAAGGAGCAGTTACAAGACTTGCTTGACTAGGGATTCATTAGGCCTAGCGTCTCACCTTGGGTGCATTAGTGTTATTTGTAAATAAAAATGATGGTTCAATGCGGACGTGTATAGATTATCGACAGCTGAACAAGGCTACTATCAAGAACAAGTATCCGTTAATAAGTGTGGATGTTCCTTATATATATTCGGTCCCAGTTGTCCTTGAGTTTCCAGATGTATTTCCTACAGATTTGCCGTGGATGCCACCCGAAAGATACATTGACTTCTGTATTGATTTGACTTCGGGCACCCAGCCCATTTCTATTCCACTATACCGTATGGCCCCGCCGGAGCTAAAGGAATTGAAGGAGCAGTTACATGGCTTGCTTGACCAGGGATTCATTAGACCTAGTGTCTCACCCTGGGGTGCATCAGTGTTATTTGTAAAGAAGAAAGATGGTTCAATGCGGATGTGTATAGATTATCGGCAGTTGAACAAGGCTACTATCAAGAACAAGTATCCGTTACCAAGAATTGATGACTTATTCGACCAGCTTCAGGATGCCAAGGTTTTTTCGAAGATTGATTTGAGGTCTGGTTGCGATCAGTTGAAGATTAGGGTATCCGATGTCCCTAAGCCACCTTTTAGACTCTGTATGGGCATTACGAATTCCTAGTGATGTCCTTTGGGCTGGCAAATGCCACAACAACATTTATGGATTTTATGAACCAAGTGTTCAATCCCTATTTGGATTCTTTTGTGGTTGTATTCATTGATGATATTTTAATTTACTCCAGTAGTTAAGAGGAGCATGAGCAGCATCTTCAGATTATGCTTCAGACTTTGAAGAATAATCAGTTATATGCCAAATTTTCAAAATAAGAATTTTGGTTAGACTCAGTTGCTGTTTTGGGGCATGTTGTATCGGCAGAAGGCATAAAAGTGGATCCTAAGAAGGTTCAGGCAGTTTAGAATTGGCCTAGACCTACTTCAGCTATAGAGATCCGGAGTTTCCTAGGTTTGGCAGGTTATTACCGCCGGTTCGTGGAAGGGTTTTCATCTATAGCAGCCCCATAACCAAATTGACCCTGAAGGGTGCCCTATTCAGATGGTCATAGGAGTGTGAGTTGAGCTTTCAGAAGCTCAAGACTGCTTTGACTACAACGCCAGTGTTGGTATTGCCCACATGTTCAGGATCTTATACGGTGTATTGTGATGCATCTCGCGTTGGGCTCGGTGTAGTATTAATGCAAGATGGCAGGGTGATTTCTTATGCGTCACAGTAGTTAAAAGTTCATGAGAAGAATTCCCTTGTTCATGACTTAAAATTGGCAGCCATTGTTCATGCGCTGAAGATTTGGAGGCATTACCTTTACGGTGTCTCGTGTGAGGTATTCACTGATCATCGTGATCTAAAGTATTTGTTCAAATAAAAAGATCTTAATTTGACGCAGATGAGATGGTTGGAGCTGTTGAAAGACTATGATATCACCATTTTGTATCACCTTGGGAAGGCAAATGTGGTGGCTGATGCTTTGAGTAGAAAGGCTGTGAGTATGGGCAGCCTTACATATATTCCGGTTAGTGAGAGTCCATTAGCTGCAGATGTTCAGACTTTGGCCAATCAGTTCGTGAGGTTAGATGTTTCAGAACCCAGTCGGGTCCTAGCTTGCACAGTCGCTCGGTCTTCTTTGTATAAGTGTATCAGAGAGAGACAATATGATGATTCTCATTTGCTTGTCCTTAAGGACACTGTGCAGCACGGTAGTGCCAAGCAAGTTGCTATGGGGGAGGATGGAGTTCTATGGATGCAAGGTCGTATTTGTGTGCCTAATGTGGATGGGCTTCGAGAATTAATTCTTGAGGTGGCCCACAGTTCCCGGTATTCTATTCATCCGGGTGTTGCCAAAATGTATCAAGATTTGCGGAAACATTATTGGTGGAGGAGAATGAAGAAGGATATAGTTGGATATGTAGCTCGGTGTCTAAATTGTCAGTAAGTTAAGTACGAGCATCAGAGACCTGGTGGTTTGCTTCAGAAGTTAGAAACTCCTGAGTAGAAGTGGGATCATATCACTATGGATTTTGTTGTTGGGCTCCCACAGACCAGGTCAACACATTTCATTCCAGTAGCAGTTACCTATTCTTCAGAGCGGTTAGCGGAGATTTACATCTGCGAGATTGTCCGCCTTCACGGTGTGCCCATGTCTATCATTTCTGATCGAGGTATGCGGTTCACCTCACACTTCTGGAGGGTTGTACAACGTGAGTTAGGCACGTGGGTTGAGTTGAATACAACATTTCATCCTCAGACGGACGGACAATTCGAGCGCACTATTCAAATATTGGAGGATATGCTTCGCGCATTCAGATTGCGAAGTTTGCCTATAATAACAGCTACCCGTCGCCAGTTGGTTGGTTTGAACCGGGAGAGGCTCGGTTGTTGGGTACCAATTTGGTACAGGATGCCTTGGATAAGGTCGATACTATTCAGGATTGACTTCACACAGCTCAGTCTAAGCAAAAGAGTTATGTCGACCGTAAAGTTCATGATGTTGCATTCATGGTTGGAGAAAGAATATTGCTCCGGGTTTCACCTATGAATGGTGTAATGAGGTTCGGAAAGAAGGAAAAGTTTAGCCCTAGGTAAATCGGACCCTTTGAAATTTTTGAAACGGTGGATGAATTATCCTACAGGCTTGCTGTTGCGACCAAACACACTCACACAAGTATACGCGGTCGTCAAGTAATAGAGTAGTGAATAAAGTATCGTTCCCATGAAGACTTATGATTAACTTTTGACTAATTCAAACTCAAATAGCTTATCGATTCAAGCGATTTCTTATAAAATAGATAATTGTCTAATTTACTACCTAAAGACTATCAAGTAAAGACTTACTAGAAATCAACACAACACTTAAATAGTTTTAAATAAAAATCAATGGGAGATAATATTCCAGGATCACGGGTTATCTAACAATCATGTTGCATTCTTAGCTTAAAATAACTAATTGATTTATCTGGATTGTTGGTTGACAGGGTTGATATTACTCATAAGAATCTGTCGAACCCTTACTCGCCTATTCAAGCTAACTTAATACCTATATGTCTATGGAATTAAGATTAACAAGCACGCATTTACCTGTATTGCAACCGAGCAAGACAATTAGGTATATGTCTATCCCAATTGCGAATCCGTTCCCCGATGCCCGGGTTTAAGAACTTGCTCTATTTCATTCTATATGCAATCTAGAGTTCCCACTTTCGATTTCAACTCTAGATTCATAGATAGTATTTTACAATTAAATAAACAACCCAATATGATAAAATCAACTTCGTCAAATTAAACTTCAAACATCAACATTCATGTATACCCATGACCCTAGAACAATAGGGTTCTTAGCCACTCATGTTCATGCAATCATCAAATAACTCACAAGAGTGCATAATAATCAATAAAAGAAGGAAAAATAAGAACTCAAGATGAATTCCGTGGTTCCCCAGCTTTGTCGTGGCTTTTCTCCTCTCTTCCCAATATGTTAGATGCCCTAAAAGAGGCGTTTTTGGCTTATATATTGTGTACAAAAGTCGTGGGCCAAAGTTCTCCTATTCTTAATCCGACTTGGCTACAGGGATTGATGCTGGGGTGGATGTGTCGCATCCACCTCGTCTTCCACTTCTCAGCTTCGCATGCTAGGGTGGATGCGTCGCATCCACCCTTTGTTCCTCCTTCTCAGCTTTGCCCAGGTGCGGATGCTATGGCGGATGCTATGGGCCGACTTTACTGCTAAGGGTGCACGAAATTTGATTTTTTTCTCTAGATTGGATGCGACGCATCCAATCCCTCTTCCTCTACATAGAGCACCTTTTCTTCATATTTTTGCACTCCAAACACCCTAATTCATCACACACAACTCAATTAGTCATAAAACCAATAATTAAACCATGTTGGGCATTTTAAGGATCAAATAGCATCAAAAAGCGATTAAAACATGGGTAAAGTAACATCAACACATATCGAAATATGTCCAACATTACTTGTACTACCACCTAGTTTATCAGTAGTTCATCCGGTGTTCCATGTGTCTGCTCCGGAAATATCATGGTGATCCGTCCCATGTGTTAGATTTCAACTCAGTCCAACTGGACAAAGATTTGACTTATGAGGAAGAGCCGGTGACTATTCTACCCCGACAGGTCCAACAGTTGAGGTTTAAGAGTTATCCATCATTTCGAGTACAATAGAGAGGTCAACAAGTTGAAGCATCTACCCGGGAGTCCGAGTCCGACATGCGGAGTAGATATCCATACCTTTTCACCAGCTCAAATACTTTTCTAATTCCATTCGAGGACGAACGTTTGTTTTAGATGTGGAGAATGTGATGACCCGATAGGTAATTTTTAAATTTAACATTCAATTCTGTGCTCTAAGACCTCGAATAGAACCATTCAACATTCCTCGACTTGCGTGCGCAATCCTTATATTTTTCTGGAAAACGTTTGTGTAAAAAATTGATTAAAATGTGAAATAGTGCTTTAAAACTCATTTAAGTTGACTTCGGTCAACGTTTTAAGCAAACGGACACGGATCAGTGTTTTTTTACGGTACCGGTGGGTCCGTATCGTAATTTGGGACTTGGGCGTATGCGCGGAATCAAATTCGAAAGTCTCTAGCTCGAATTATCGCCATTTCACGAAAACTAGAAACTTAAAGGTTAAAAGAATTCCAAAGTTTGACCGTAGATTTGACTTTGTCGATATCGGACTCAGGTTGAGATTCCGAGAGTTGGAATAGCTATGTTATGTCATTTGGAACTTACCTGCTAATTAGAGGTTATTACAGATTGATTGACATGTTTCAATGCTAGTTATAGAATTGAAAATTTTATAAACTCATAAGTCCGAATCGAGATGCGATTCGTAGTATCGACGTTGTTTGATGTGATTTGAGACCTCGAGTAGGTCCGCGTTATGTTACAGGACTGGTTGGTATATTTGAACGTGGTTCCGAGTGGCTCAGGTGAGTTTTGGGGTGGTTTCGGACCATTTCTAAGCCATCACGATATGCAGTGCGATCGCGTGGAACTGGAGGCTATCACGATGAGTAAATTGGTAAAAATTGCCCAGTGAATCGCGATCGCGTAGAGAAAAATCTTGTTATCACTAACCCGCATTTGAAAGCTTATATCTTGCAATCTATAAAGAATTTGGAGATGATCCAAAATTAAAAGTTGTAACCCGATGTCTAGTTTTCAGTAAATCAAACCATTTGTCACTTGGAGTTTTGTACAAACTGTTATGACCAATACATTATATGATGTTTGAGAAGAATTTGGGAAGAGTTATAGAAGTTTGTGCTTTGCGATCGCGAGGAAATGGCCGCGATCGCATATAGTAGAAATGATCTGGATATTGTTTTGCTTGGCGATCGCGAAGAATTTTCCATGATCTCGAAGGATAAATACCTAGGCAGTAGAACTTACGTTCTGAAAATGGGTTTTTGACGATTTGGAGCACGGGGAGACGCTATTTTCGGGAGATTTTCAAGAAAAACATCGGGGTAAAAGTTTCTAACTCAATTTTGGTTAAATTATACGAATCTATTGTTGTTTTTATCAACAAATTAGTGTTTTGGGTTGAAAATAATAGAAATTTCAGAGATTTTATTTGAGGATTTGAAGGCCGAGTTGTGATTGAATTTGAATAATTTTGGTATGGTTGAACTTGTAACGGTATAGGTGTTCAGATTCCGTAAATATTCTTTGGGTTCCGAAAAGTGAGTCTCATGTTGACTTTTGGTTGACTTTTTTTAAAAATGACTTAAATTTAGTCTCTTTCGAATTTTGAATAATTTCTAAAGCTCAAATTGAATTGTTGGTAAATAAATTGCTAGGTTTGATTGGCTTGGAGACTAATTCGAAAAGAAAATATGTAGTCGTGGTTAACCTTGACTTGATAGAATAAAACCCTCGAACTATGTGTTATGTGAATTACATTTGTAACAACATATAGACAAGGTGACGAGTGTCTATACGTCGTTAAATTGCTTGTTTCCATGTTTTTACGTATTTCACTAATTGCCTCATTTCATGAATTGATTGTTATATTAAATGTTTCTCTTATTTTCATTGCCTACTATTATGCTTGATTTCATGCCTTAATTGCTACCTGCTTATTTGATTTTTGTGTCATAATTGCTACTTGATAATTAGCATTTCATATATTAAATTGCCCATCTTCTCCTTGATTCTACACTTATTTGTTACTTGCCCCTATTTGTTTCCTACATAATTTATAATTGTTGTATACATTGTTGCTTAATAGTTTCATATTAATTATGACATTTATTGAAGTTGTCTTACGTATAAGTGTTGTTAATTTACATTGTGGGATCGGGTTGCATGCCGCAATAGAATTAATTGAAAGTTTACATTGTGTGATCAGATTGCACGCCACAACATAATTTATTTAAAGTTTATATTGAAGAATCGGGTTGCACGCCGCAACAGAATGATAAAAGAAATAATTGATTGTTGATATTCCCTCTTCTCCTTATCAATATTATTATTATTATTATTATTATTATTATTATTATTATTATTATTATTATTATTATTATTATTATTATTATTGTGTATAGGTTTCGTCACTAATTCGTCGAGGTTAGACTTGGCACTTCAAGAGTATATGGGGTCGGTTGTACTCATACTATATTTGTACTTTTTGTGCAGATACCGGAGTTGGTCCTAGCGGCGTACTGTAGACTTGCTCGGATTCTGTTACCAGAGGAGACTTGAGGTATAGCTGCACAACGTTTGTAGCTCTGAAGTCCCCTTCACCTTTATCTTAGTTGTGCGCTTTCTTTCAGACAACTTTTTTTTATTCAAACCCTTATTTGTATTATTCTAGAAGCTTGTGCACTTGTGACACCAGTTCTGATATGCTATTTCGACATCGCTATTACTTTGGTTTGTTCACTTTAATTCGGACTTCATTCCAGTTGTTTGGTTTCTTTATTATTAATTAAATGAATTGTTAAAAATAATTAAAATTATTCTAGCGTTGGTTTGTCTAACAAGTGAAATGTTAGGCGCTATTACGGTTCCGATGGTGGGAACGTCGGGTTGTGACATGCATGTTCGAATTTGAAGCACTTGTTATTGGATCACTTATTGAAGTTAGCCCTGTAATCACAACTTCCAACTAATTATGGTATAGATTTGAAATTTTTGGCACATAATTCCCCCTCAGTTTAATCCATTTCAACTTCTACTAATCAAATAATTTGGGTTTAAAATATATATTGGAAAGAAAAATACATGCATTACAGAGCATTCGGTCAATTGCTGATATAAGAAAATTATGAAAACTAAGATGTTGATAGTTGCAATAAACAAACGATCAATGTAGAATTTAACTTCAATACCGGAATTTTTAACTTCTCTAGAAGCAAATAATTTCATCTTATGTAGTGCCTTTGATGGGCTCGCTGCTTCTTTCGCCTTCTCATAGTGATTTTGTGTTCTAGTTTTTCAGCAATCCAAGAAAGCCAGTTGGGAGTTCGAGCTGAAAGCATGAAATATGCTATGGATAATCCAATGATTAGTCCACTTCCATATCCCATAAGAGCAGCTTTCCAAAAATCATTGAGAAATTCAGAAGTCCTTTCTTGATCATCTAGCACAGATACTGTATTATTTGTCTATGATATCCTATCTTTTTCACAACCTTTTGAAATCGAAAATCCATGTAATCCATCATTACCTTCATATGAATTCTTCTGAAATGTTGCAAATTGATGTCCTTGAGGGAGGCACCCTTCGAGATAATTATAGGAAAGATTTAAGATTTCAAAATATATGATCTGAGAAGCAAGTTGTTCTGGTATATTTCCTACTAGTTGGTTAATTGAAAGGTCCAATGATTCAACCGAAGATAAATCTCCGAGTGAGGGTGGTATGTGACCTTGCAACCGATTATGAGATAAATTCAAAACCCGAAGTGCAATAAGATCTCCCATAATACTTGGAATATGTCCTTCAAATTTGTTACTTGAAAGATCAATAGCGGTGTAAACTGTCAAAATGCTAACAAGTTCAAGCTCCAATCCCTTGGTTAAAACTGTTATGGAATCTTGGTAATATTCGTCTCCAAATTATCCGTGAAGGCATTGTAAGAGAGATCTAAGATTCGAAGCTTAGGAAACAAATTCTCAATTCTTGATGTTCTGATGGGTCCGTGCAATTTATTCGATCTCAAGCTTAAAACTTGCAGCTTTGGAAGAGTTCCCAACCACATCGGAGATGTGTCGTTGAGGTGATTATCTCCTAAATCAAGAAGTTGCAACTTTTTTGCAATTGGCCAAAGATAGAGGGATTTCTCCCTCTAGTTCATTGCCACGCAAGTTTGAAGCTTTTGAGTACACTTCTAGTGCTAAAAGTTGTTGGAAGAGTGCTAGAAAGATTGTTGTGGTGCATATCCAAAACCTCAAGATAATCACTCATGTTGTCAAAACATTGCGGAATTTCTCCCTTCAGATTGTTTCTACCCAAATCTAGAATTTGTAGTGATGTTAAATTGCAAATAGACGAAGGAATCTCTCCATTAAGATTATTTTGTGACAGCATCAAAACATAAAGGCCACTGATATTACTTAAGCATTGCAGAATTTTTCCCTTCAGGTTGTTTCTCTTCAAATGCAAAATATTCAATAATGTCAAATTGCAAATAGATGATGGAATTTCCTCAGTGAGATTATTTTTAAGGAGAAATAGAAATTGCAAGTTTCTCAAATTCCCCAATGAAGCAGGAATAGAACCATCGAGAGCATTATTACTCAAAACAAGTTCAGTAAGAGACCTTAGGTGACCTATTTCTCCTGGAATGGAACCATTTAAATGGTTTTTCCATATATAGAGGATCTGAAGCTTGGCTAGTGAGCCGATTTGTGATGGGATTGCTTGATATATGATTGGACGACAAGTCAAGATAGACAAGATTTGTAAGTTTACCAATTTGAGGTGGAATGGTGCCAGAGATATTGTTCGTGTAAAGAACTACATATTCAAGAAAAGGAAGAGATGAAAATGGAAAATCATAGAGTGTATCAATAATACGAGCATTTGTGATATTCAACCTGTTACCCTGCCATTAAAGCATACAACTCCATACCAGTCCTTACATGCATTAGAACTTAGTTTCCATGAAGCCAATAAGGAATTGTTCTGATTTTGGAAAGTTGCTTTCCATTTTAGGAGTGCAGTTGCTTCCTCAGGGGAAGCAAAAGTAACTGTGAAGAGGTAGAAAAGAGCGAAAAAATTAAGTAAAGAAAATAATTTGGGAACCATCATTTTGAGTTGGATTATTTTGGTTTTTGATCGATGAAATTGGTGCAGGGTGTAGTTTTATATTATAGTAAATCATGAGTACAAGACTTGCGTGTAAAATAGGGCGTAGAATCAGAAAGACTTCCAAGTCAATGAGTCTTTGTCTCACTCTCCGGAGGAAAGTAATTAGGTCATGGAATTATTAAATTGTGTTTGGCGATTACCTTTCAATTGGTCAAAGCTTAAATAAAGTTGTGAATATATATCTCACTTTTAATTCGGTATGTTTATTTTATTTTATTTTGAAGTTAACCAAAACGCGAAACCATAGTCGCTATATAATACCACTCGGGTCCATAATAAATAATTTTTTTGCCTTTGGCATACCCATTAAAAAAATATTAACTCCTAAAAAATAAATAAATTTTTTGACTAAATTACTCTTAATTAAAATTTGCATATTGTTAACTTGACACATGAGGATATGTAAATAAGAACAAATTTAAAAAACTAAAGTTAATTCTTGATTGTGTAAAAAAAACACTTATTTTGAACAAAAATATTAAGGCTAAAAGGCCACTTATTATTATTCTGATTGCATTTAACTATGAAATTGTCATAATCTAAAACTGGAAAAGAAAAGGAGAGAGAGAGAGACAGAGCTGCAGAAAAAAAGAAATTTGGTTCAATGAAAATTAAATTTAGTAGGAAAAGAAAAAGGGCAGAGAAGCATTTAATTCAAACAAGGAATAAGCTCGAGTAAATTTCTCGAGTGAATTATCTCTAATATACATTGTAATCGATTGAGATGAATCGATTGTGAACTCAACTTATTTAGAACTAGTTAAGTTGTCCGCACTTCGCGCGGTCAGAAAAAAAAAAAAAAAAAAAAGAGTAAACATACCATATGATCTTGTTATAAACTTAATGGAGAGAAGTATAATTTTTACGCATTAATATATACAATATAAATATTCTCTCGTTAGCTCCAACACTCATAATATCACCAATTTTAAAATTTATTCACGCACTTCACTAACTCCAAAATAGAAGAAGTTCAAAGTTAAAAACTATTTAACAAAAGAGACTTTTAAAAAGGAATTAAAATTATTTACTTAAAACCATTAAAATAGAGTTTATCATCGTCTAACTTACAACTCATTAAGAAAAGCTAAAAACATGTGGAAAGACTTAAGACATGTCGAGAATGGACCGACGAAAGTTAACCTCAATTTCTTCAATATGAGAAGTTATATGCTTCAAAAGGCATGACAATATTAATACATCCGCTGTTAAACTCGATTGTTACTTTCAAACTCTATTGCCCCACCTTCACATTTTTAACGGTAATATATTAATTCTCATAAGTACACACCTTTTTTTTTTTATTGTTGTCTTAATTCTTTGTCATTTTTACTAAATGTAAATTGTTAAATGAACTTGGAGCATATAGTTCAACAAATATAAAAGTTGCCTTGAGAGATGGGTTAAATCCTTTGCAGAATACACAGTTGTTCGAAATGAAACAAACTCATATATAATGACAAATACGATATTGGTTCAGAGAAAAAAAGTGGACAAAAAATACTATTCCATATCTCAAATTAAAAAAAAAATCAAAATATATAAATCTTTCTGCACCTCACTAATTACTTAATATAGCAGGTATTTTTTCCATAAAAGGATTGTATTCTCATCATTACAAAATGCAATTTACACCAAAGTGCTAATAAATCTTAAAGAATCCATGTTTATCAATTACTATATCTTTTCATCACCTTCTTCCATATAAATCCAACCAACCAAAGAAAAAGATAAAAGAAAATCCACCTTCTCCGATATACATGAAGTACCGATCGAATTTTATTATATTCACATGTAACCCACGAACATATATATACCCAAAAATTTGTGCGGGAGAATCGCACGCTACTGCATTTCCAAAGTCCCCTCTATAACCATTTGAGACCAATATGTCCCTTTATGCTTATGAAGGTTGCCCTCATTTGTATAACTCAAAAGGAATTTGAAGAGACGTGTTATTTAAGTCCAAAGAGCAAATAGATGGAGGTTTTTTTTATAATGCGATATTGACTGAAAGAGATGTAATAAATATGACTGAAAATCAGCAAATTTACATTGCGAAGAGTATGAGGCATAGTTAAGATAACTATTAAATGTGACTTTAAAGAGATGTCTTTTGGGCAGATAATTAAGACGTGTATTTATGAGGTGTCTTTTGGCTTCTTTAATATGTACTCTATATAGTACCAAAATTGAAGAAATAGGGGGGAAATCCAAAAAAAATGAGATAAAAGATAAAAGCCCTTTCTTGGCTTCAAAGAGTGCCAAGTCACCTCTCTCATGACCCTCCTCTATTTATATATATATATATATATAGATAGATAGATTGAGACGCAATTGTTATTGTTAAGTAGTTTGCCCAATATCTTTGCTTTAAGTCATAAGTCTCAATTAGAGGGTCGTTATGAAAGGGAGTATTATTTAAAAATAAATAAAAATATTTTATTGGAACAATTAGTTTTACTTATGAGATATTGAACTTTTGTGTGACCTGAATAGACATGATATTAAAGCTTTTGTTTGGCCATAAATTTTGGCTACTTTCTCTCAAAAGAAAAATTTGAAAGCATTATTTGTTTGTGGAATATGATCAGTTTTTTAAAAAAACTTCAAATTCCCAAAAACTGGTTTAGGACAGTTTTTGGGTAATTTATTTTTTTCACTCACAAAACTTCATGTTTTTTTCAAATAAAATGTATGCCAAACACAACTTCAACTTCCAAAAATTATTTTTCAACACAACTTCAAAAACTCTTTTTTCAAGTTTCAACCAAATTTATGTCAAAACGCTGGCTTAGAATTATTTCTAACAACTAGAACTACATCTTCATCATTGAACATACATGGATTTTTCAAATCTCTAAATTTTAAACTAAGAACTTCTCTCCTAACTTTTATTCTCATCAATCATAATAAATTCATTAGTTATTTCTTGACCTAAAAAGGAAAAATGACACTGTATATATATATGTGTGTGTATGTGTGTACAAAAATTATACAAACTTTATACACTTTTTTGACTATCAGATATAAATAGTTTGTGGTGCGGTGATAATAACCCAACTAAAAAGGCTATGTCGAATTAATCGTCTTAGTATTCTAGACAATTAAGATCACTTTTCGTTTTTGAAAATTCATTAGCTCAATGAGTTTCACCATTCCCCGGCCTAGAATTTTGAAAATGTGGTCAAAATCACTTTTTGATTTTTGAAAATCTCCAAAAGATTATAAGTTTCATGGCCACACATTTTTGAAAAAGAAAATCGGAAAAACAAGAAAAAAAAAATCTATGGACAAACGGTTCCTTAGAATCCATAGTAAACTCTGCATGAACAGCTAATTAAGTGATGAGTGAAAAAAAAGTCAAAAGTCAAAAATTAAAATTCTTAATTTATGACTTATGTTTAAAAATCACTTAAAATAAATTTATGCAAACGAATTCAAAGTTCATCGATTTTCTTAAACTTTTACGAGGCTTGAAGAGAGATGATATTTAGAATTATTTAACAACGTGTACTTTGTACGGCTTCATCAATAAATAGAGACATTGCTTTTTCAAACCTCTTCTAACTTTGAATAACTTATATAGCATAATAAATTTCTTTCTTCTACTGTTTTGGACTATTAAAAAACCTTTTTTTGTGATTCTCACCGTGGGAGAAAGAAAACAAAAATTTTATGGATGATAGGGCAAATATTGATCTCAATTTATTTTATTGAAACACAAATTATTCACAGATTATTAAGTCTACTGAGATTTATCGGTGCCACGAGAATTGAGTGTGATTTAACGGTCAATAAGTTGCGAATTATCAATGAAATGGATGAAAAAGTTACTCTAATTTTCAGTCTGCCTAAAATATAGTAGTTGAGTTATTAGATATTTACCGATAAAAGATATTCAATAAAATAATCGATTTCCCCACGAGCTATCCATAACACCACTGCTATTAAAAAGGGTAAAAGGCAATCAAAGCGGAGAAATTAAGGAAAGACTGATGCTTTCACATCAATCAATTCCAAGTTTAGAAGATTGTTTTTGTTCTCAAGTTAATGCACAAGTCTTGCAGGTAAACGTCAGTTGGGTCTATTTTCCAAGTCCTTGCATAGTCTATAGCCTATAGAAATATTAGGTGAACGTATTCTTTACTCTATTACCAAGGAACCCATTCAAGTCTTTTTCTACTGTTTTGAACTAATAAAAAAGGACCCTCTTTTTTTTGGGTGTTGCTCCCAAAAGAAAAAAGGATAATAAAAAGAAGGAAAAATGTCCAAATATGTCCTTATGCTCGGGAAAACTGAACACATTTGCCATTCGTTAATATTTTAGCTCAAATATGTTCTTACCGTCACATAATTGGTCCATATATGCCCTTAGAGTTACACAGTAAGCTCATATATGCCCTTTTCGAAACGGAATCCACCCAAACTAATTAGCTCTTTCACTAATTGTATTAAAGTGTATTACAAACACTATTTTCTTTTTATTAGTACTTTTTTTCTTTACCTTTCTCTTTTCTTTCATTTTTTTTTCTTTTCTTCTCTTTTTTTATTTCCTTTTTCTTTCTCCCTTATCTGATTTCCTTCATTACTGATGTCTTCTCCATTTTCATCACCAATTTCACTTGACAAAACTCATAAATTTCAATTACTAAGAAAATTCTCCCATAAGAATATTTTTATAGATCATATATTTTTTAATTTTTTAATTTTTACTGAACATATATTTAGTTCTAAAAAAATTAATAAAGTAAGATTGAAATAATATTTATGTAACAAAAAATATGAAAATCCAACAAAATCGAACAATCCAAACCGATATAATTGGTTTGGTTTGATTTTGATAAAAAAAATTGAACTAACTCGTTCCATGTACACCCCTAATTTACATAGTTAATAAAAAAAAATAGAAAATGTCCAGCTGAAAAAAGACTAACAACTCAAATTTATAACACTACAACTTGAACTCTAGGCTTTTAATCATTAATTATCTTTCTGGAAACAATTTAAATTTTTTGGTCTTTTAAGTATTGTTAAAGGTTGAGAAGTTTTTATTATTTTAAAGTTTAAACCATAATTTTTGAAATAATTTAATTTTATTTATTTAGAGGGCCAGTGAAATTGAAACTTGATTACCTTATGGGAGAATTTTCTTAGTAATTGGAATTTATGAGTTTTGTCAAGTAAAATTGGTGATGAAAATGGAGAAGATATCAGTAATGGAGGAAATCGAATAAGGGAGAAAGAAAAAGGAAAAAGAAAAAAGATGAAAGAAAAGAGAAAGGTAAAGAAAAAAAGTACTAATAAAAAGGAAATAGTGTTTGTAATACACTTTAATACAATTAAAGAAAGAGCTAATTAGTTTGGGTAAATTTCGTTTCAAAAAAGGCATATATGGGCCAACTATGTAACTCTACGGGCATATATGGACCAACTATGTGACTGTAAGGGCATATTTGAGCTAAAGTATTAACGAAGGGCAAATGTGCTCAATTTTGAATAGTATAAGGGCATATTTGGACCTTTGCCCTAAAAAGAATGCTTATTTACACTAGATGATAGTGTAAGTGATGAGATTGAAGCACAAATTATTCATAGATTATGTATGGGGTAAAATTGATGAACGACAGGTTGATGCTCGATAGTTGACATGTCGAAATAAAGACAAGTAAGATATGAGTCAGCAAATAGCTGGCACCGATTACGAACATGTGACTCGTACTGAATAATTTCCGAAGGCGTTTAAACCGAGGGAAAAGATTCGAAAGGAAGATATCGTTTGGAAAAGACAGCATTCAATGAGCATCCATTATAAAGAATATGCGCATTAATGCACAAACGTTACACGGCCATTAAGGGGGGTTTATATTCATATTAAAGAAGAGCATGATTTGGGGATCTTGTCTCCTTGAATTGAGCTATAAATAGGAGAATTTATATCCATTGTAGACACTAAATCATTTGTACAAAAAAGCCAAAATCTGCTCTTATTCTATTAAACAACTTTCTCTCTTTTTGTTCTTCATATTGCTCTTATTATTGCTACCGAAGAAGCTGAGCCAACAGTGAGGCTTGTACTTTCTTCAAGTTCGTTTAACTAATTTATTTCTATTCTTAGCTATTTTATATTTTTGGATAAAAATAATTCATATGTCTATAAACCACATTACAAATTCAATTGTACCATTTTACGAGTAAATAGTTTGGCGCCTACTGTGGAGCATAGACAATTGTGTTATTACTTTGATCCATTCATCTATTACTAACGTATTTTGATACTTTATAACTCAAAGAAAAATCAGATATGGCAGCTAATGATGGGAACAACTTTTCAATGTTGGAACAAACAACGAGTGTGAGGATGTATTCCAGCGTGATGATTCAACTAGTGAAACTCACAACAAAGGAGATAAAACAACTCCAGTTCGCGAAGAACGATATCCTTGGCATGCGAGAATTCCAACTCCTAATGATATGGACGATGAACGTGTGGTTGAAACAGTCAAACTTTTAAGAGTGCAACAAAGGGAAATTATGAAGCATCTCTCAAGACAAGATCGGGCAATGACTGAGTTGAAGTAGGACTGTCGGCTGCTTCCAATAACTCTGATGGAGGAGTTCGAGTCCCTCCTGGTGTTCCTACAAATCAAACAACGCAGAGAACTGGAAACGATGCTTCGAGAGAGGAATTCAGATTTAATGAAAATGAAGCAGGTGGTGCAGGTAGTGGATCCGAAAACGACAACGCTAATGATCCTTTTAAAACTGAAATCATGAGATTCATAAGAAAAATGAATGATTGTATGGATCAAAATACTAAAGAATTCCATGCCCGGATAGATCAAACCCCGAGAGTACCACCGGTAGTGAAGGGGTTGTATTCAAAAAAGTATACGCAGTAGCCGTACAACTGCAGCCCCGGAATTAATTCCGAAGATATTCAAGATTCCCAATATTTCAAAGTATGACGGAACTTCGGATCTACAAGAGTATTTAACAACTTACACTATGACTGTTAAGGGGAATGATTTAGCACCACATGAGATCGAATCTGTCCTAGTGAAGAAATTCAGTGAAACCCTAACGAAGGGTGCTCTAATATGGTACTCTCTTTTACTTGAGCAGTCAATTGATTCTTTTAAAATGCTTGCAGATTACTTTATTAAAGCTCATGACGGGGTGAGGAAAGTCTAAGTTAGGAAAACTGACATATTCAGAATAGCTCAAGGAGAATCTGAATTGTTGCAACAATTAATCATCCATTTTCAAAAGGAAAGGATGTTGCTAATGATGGTACCAGATGAGTAGGCAACTGAAGCGTTCACCAAAGGTCTTAATCCTTTATGTTCTGATGCCTCTAGGAAATTAAAAGAAAGTTTGTTAGAGTTTCAGGCAACCACGTGGGCAGACGTCTATAATCGTTATGAATAAAAAATTAGAATCGAAGATGATCAATTGAGTTCTTTGGTGTCTTCCAAAGGACACAATCATGATCAGAATTAGGAAAAATTCAAAACTGATTTAGATACAGACCGGAGGTCTTTCAGGAGTCGTTTTCAGCCTTACAAAAGGACTCATGGGTGTGAAAATAAAGTTTTTCAGTCATGTGATAGGTTTGTATCGGATACAAGAGCGAATTATGGTCAGACAAGCAGAGCATTATAGGAGAAAGAACCGTCGGGGTCCCGGGATTTAGCATCCCCCCCGTTATCCGATTATAACTTCAATATCATCTTGGTAAATTTAGTTTCGGCTATGAGAAACATCAAAGAGGCAAGATTTCTGAAACCAATTCGGTCATATTCTAGTCAATGGGATCCTAATCTATGATGTGAATTCCACGGAACGCATGGCCACAAGATTGGGGACTGCCTGCATCTTCGTGAAGAGGTTGCAGCACTATTAAAGAACGGTCATCTTAGAGAATTTTTGAAGTAAATGAAGCGACATTTTCAGCAGCAAAGAAGTCAAAGATCTCGATAACTCATGTCAAGAGGATCTGAGAAGAATCAAAAACGACCTTAAGAACAATAGTCACCGCCTCGCCATGACTGTTACTCATTTTTTAGCGTTTTAGGGCCATAAAACTGAAATTCCGTCTGATACCTATATTTTCGTGTGCTATAGCCTACACCTTCTACATGGGCTCGGGTTCCCGAACCCGGATCGCCTAAACTTTTGCCCGACCATCAAAAACGACCTAAGGAACAATAGTCACCGCCTCACCATGATCTTTACTAGCTTTTTGGCATTTTAGGGCAATAAAACTGGAATTTCGCCGGATTTCCAGATTTTCATGTGCTAAAGCCCACGCCTTCTATATGGACTCGGGCACCTAGACCCGGATCGCCTAAAATTCTGTTGCACCATAAAAAATGATCTAAGGAACAATAGTCATTGCCTCGCCATGATCGTTACTCGTTTTATGGCATTTTAGGACCATAAAACTAGAATTGAGCCAGATTTTCAGAATTTCGTGTGCTTTAACCCAAGCCTTCTGCATGGGACTAGGCTCCTAATCCCGGATACCCTAAAATTTTACCGGACTATGATGACCCAAAATGTCATCTTTAAATTTAATAAGTAATTCTGTGTTCTAAGACCTCGAAAAGCACTAATTATCATTCTTCAACTTGCGTGCGTAGTCCGTATAATTTCCGAAAAGGTTTTTGTGTGAAAAATGAATTAAAATGTGAAATAGAACTTTCAAACTCAACTGAGTTAACTTCGGTCAACATTTTGAGCAAACGGACTTGAATCAGTATTTTGACAGTTCCGGTAGGTCTGTATCGAGATTTGGGACTTGGGCGTAAGCCCGGAATCGAATTCCGAGGTCCCTAGCCCGAGATATGGAATTTTGATGAAAAATTAAAAGCTTGAAAGCTTAATGATTTTTAAGAAATTACTGATGTTGGATTTATTGACACCGGGTCCGTATTTTGGTTTCGGAGCCCAGTATAGGTCCAGTATAATATTTATGACTTATATACCAAATTTGGTGAGAATCATAGTTGATTTGACGTGATTCAGTGTCTGGTTGTAAAAATATAAGTTTTAAAGTTTTCTTGAAAATTTTCTTTGATTTGGTGTCCGATTCGTAGTTCTAGGTGTTAGTTTGGCGATTTGGTCGTGCGAGTAAGTTCGTATGATGTTTTAGGACTGGTGTGAACAGTTGGTTTGGAGCCCCGAGGGCTCAGGTGATTTTTGGATAGGCTACGGGATGATTTCAGATTTAGAAAATCTGGTTTTCTGCAGACTTCAGGCTTCTGGTGTGTTCTTCTTCGCATTCACGAAGGTACTCTCGCAAACACGAAGAGAAAAATGGGGCTGGCATGTTTTGTGCTTCGTGTTCGCGATAGAGTGAACGCGTTCGCGAACGCTTGAGGTGCAAAGCTTCGCGTTCGCGATCGAAACCTCGCGTTCGCGAAGGAAAAGAGGCTAACCAGGAAATTGCCTTCGCGTTCGAGAAGGGCATCTCGCGTTCGCGAAGGTCAAGCCAGGCAAGCTTCGTGTTCGCGAAGGGTAAAAATCTCAGAAACAGAACTTAAGTTCTGGAAATGGAGTTTCGACCCATTTTCAACCATTTTCAATTTTTGAGCTCGGGTAAGGCGATTCTTGGGCGATTTTCATGGGAAAACATTGGGGTAAGTGTTCCTTATTCTATACTGATTATATTTCATGATTCCATACTCATTTACATCATGAATTCGTGAATTTATGGAAGAAAAATCATATTTTTATAAAATCTTCCAAAAACGTAAATTTAAGATTTGAAGGTCCATTTAACATCGGAATTGGATAAATTTTGTATGGTTGAACTCATATCGGAACGGGTGTTCGGATTTCGTAAGTTTTTCCCATATTGGAGACGTGGGTTCCACTGTCGAATATTTAAATGAATTTCGAATTTTTATCCGAAAAGTTAGTAAATTCATATGAAATTAATTCCTATGATTCATATTGAGTATATCGAATTGTTTGTAAATATATTTGAAGCTTTTGGAGACAAATTTAAAAGGAAAATCTTTGGTCGAGTAATTGATTGGAATTTGCAAAGTGAGGTAAGTGTCGTGGTTAGCCTTGACTTGAGGGAATAGAACCCTTAAATTAATTGTTATGTGAAATACATATGAACAACGTATAGACTAGGTGACGAGTGTCTATACGTTGTCAAATTAATTATTTGCATAATTATTTGAAAATCATAAATCGTTTTAAATCATGAATGAATTATTACGTTAATTGTTTCACTCATATTCCTTATCAAATATTATTTCTTGAATTTCTGTAATAATTGTACATGCTTATTTGACTTATGTGTCTTAATTGCTATTTGACATTTAGCATATTAAATATTAAACTGCCTATTTTCTCCACGATTTTCATAATTAATTGCTAATTGCCATTTTTTGTTCATAAATAAATTATAATTATTGTGTGTCTTGATGCTTAATAGTTTCTCATTGAACGTGGTATTTATTGGAGTAATATTTATTACAATTATGAGTTATCTAAAATTATATTGGTGGAACGGGTTGCACGCCGCAACGGAAATGAAAGTATGTGAAATGTATGTGAACGGCATATAGGCGAGGTGACGAGTGTCTATACGTCGTCAAATTAATTATTTGCATAATAATTTAAAAATCATAAATCGTTTTAAATCATGAATGAATTATTATATTAATTGTTTCACTCATATTCCTTATCAAATATTATTTCTTGAATTTCTGTAATAATTGTACATGCTTATTTGACTTATGTGTCTTAATTGCTATTTGACATTTAGCATATTAAATATTAAACTGCCTATTTTCTCCACGATTTTCATAATTAATTGCTAATTGCCATTTTTTGTTCATAAATAAATTATAATTATTGTGTGTCTTGATGCTTAATAGTTTCTCATTGAACGTGGTATTTATTGGAGTAATATTTATTACAATTATGAGTTATCTAAAATTATATTGGTGGAACGGGTTGCACGCCGCAACGGAAATGAAAGTATATATATATATATATATATATTGGGGGATATCGGATTGCACACTGTAATAGACTTATTTAAAAGTCAATATTGGGGGATCGGATTCCATGCCGCAATAGACTTAATTAAAAGTCTATATATACTTGATTAAAATAAATATACGAGAGGATTGAAAATGAATATACTGTGGGAGCGGTTTGCACGCTATAACGGAAATTGGTTGAAATAATAATGGATTATGACTGCTGAGTCGGCTTCAATTATTATAAATGAGTTACCTGATTTATTTCTATTATTTGTTATTGTTACTAATATTGCATACAGGTTAATGTAAGTGACACGCCTTAGCCTCGTCACTACTTCGTCGAGGTTAGGCTCAGCACTTACCAGTACATGGGGTCGGTTGTGCTGATACTACACTCTGCACTTCTTGTGCAGATTTTGGAGTTGGTCCCAGCGGCGTACCACAGACTTGTTCGGATTTCAGCTACCAGAGGAGACTTGAGGTATAGTTGCACCGCGTCCGCAGTCCTGAAGTCCCCGTCTATTTTACTTTTGCTGTGTGTTTATTTCCAGAAAGCTTATTTTATTCAGACATTTATTTGTATTATTCTAGAGGCTCGTTCACTTGTGACACCAATTCTGGGATGGTATTTAGACACCGTTATTGTTATGGATTATTCACTACATTTCAAACTTTACTTCCGCATTTGTTTTCTTTGTTATTAATAAATTTAAAAATTATTTTAAAATGGATAATATTATTGTAACGTTGGCTTGCCTAGCAAGTGAAATGTTAGGCGCCATCACGGTCCGAAGGTGGGAATTTCGGGTCATGACAGTTGGTATCAGAGCACTAGGTCACATAGGTCTCACGAGTCACGAGCAAGCTTTGTAGAGTCTGAAGGATCGGTACAGAGACGTCCGTACTTATCACTCAGAGGCTATGAAGTTTAGGAACAATATCACTTCTTTCTTATTCTGTCATGCGAATTTATTCTATCATCAATGATTAAACCATTCTACTCTTATTCTCTCGCAGATGGTGAGAACACGTAATACCTCTACCGATGGACAGGGACCAGAGCCCCCGGTGGAAACTATGGCCAGGGGTAGAGGTCGAGGTAGAGGTCGTGCTAGAGGCTGAGGTAGAGCTTGAGCAGCTGCACATGTTGTAGAACCCCAGGTGGATCTTCAGGAGGAGGTTCCGGTTCAGGATGTACCAGTTGGACCAGTTCAGGTCCCGGAAGGATTCATAGCTACTCCAGGACGCTCTAGTCCGTTTGGTGAGTCTTATGGAGGGCGTGGCCCAGAATGGTACATTTCCAATGGCACCAACCGTTTCACATGCTGGGGGAGGAGCACAAACTCCCACTACTCCCGCTCCGGAGCAGATGGCTCACCAAACTCAGGCTCCAGCAGCCTCGCCAGTTGGGGTAGTTCAGCCAGTTGTTCCAACACAGGTCGATGATAGGCCCGCCATGTCTTCTGAGGCTTTATTGAGGTTGGACAAGTTTACTAAGCTCTTCCCAGTTCACTTCAGTGGTACACCTTCTGAGGACCCACGGGATTATCTTGAACGCTGCCACGAGGTGCTGCGGAACATGGGTATAGTTGAGACCAATGGGGTTAATTTCCCTGTATTTCAGATGACGGGTTCCGCCAAGAGGTGGTGGAGAGATTATACATTGACCAGACCAGTTGGATCGCCTACACTTACCTGGGAGTAGTTCTCTCAGCTATTCCTGGAGAAGTTCCTTCCTATCACACTGAGAGAGGAATTTCGCAAGCAATTTGAGCGTCTACAGTAGGGCAATATGACTGTTACTCAGTATGAGTCCCGTTTTGTAGATTTGGCCCGTCATGCTCTATTTTTACTACATACGGAGGGAGAGTGAGTGAGGAGGTTTATTGAGGGACTCACTCACCCTACAGGCTTCAGATGGCCAAGGAGACCGAAAATGAGATTTCTTTTCAGGTGGTTGTTAATGTCGCGAGGAGGATCGAGATGGTTCTTGCACAGGAGAGAGGGCAGAGGTATGATAATAGGCCTCGTTAGTTCGGTGGTTTCAGTGGTGCATTGTCTGGAGGCAGGGTAATTTTGGTAGGGGGCATCCTCCTAGATCATTCCATTCAGCACTTCATGCATCTCCCGGTGCTTCAGGGAGTCACGGTCCTATTATGCCTTACTATGGGCAGACAACATTTAGTTCACATTCAGCTCCTATCTGTGCACCACCACTCCAGAGTTACTACAGCAGTTATCCGGTCTATTTGGATCAGCTTCAGCTTCAGCAGCCACGGCATCAGGATGGGTGTTATGAGTGTGGAAACATTGGTCACATCAGGAGGTATTGCCCTAGATTGGCGATTAACAGATCTCGGCAGGATTCACGTGCCATCATACCGGCACCGGTTGCTTTACCACCTGCTCAGCCAGCTAGATATAGGGGTCAGGCAGCTAGAGGTGGAGGTCAGGCTATTAGAGGTGGAGGTCAGGCCATTAGAGGTGGAGGTCAGATCGTTAGAGGTGGAGGCCAGCCAGTTAGAGGCCGTCCCAGGGACGCAGTTCAGAGTGGTGGGGCTCAGCCCCAATTTTATACTTTTCCAGCTAGGCCTAAGGCCGAGTCATCTGATGTTGTGATCACAGGTATTATTCTAGTTTTCCATAGAGATGCTTCAGTTCTATTTGATCCAGGATCTACTTATTCCTATGTGTCCTCCTATTTTGCTTCATATTTGGTTGTGCCTTGTGATTCTCTGAATGCTTCTGTGTGAGTATCTACACCGGTGGGAGACTCTGTAATAGTAGATCATGTCTATCGTTCGTGTGTGGTTACTATTGGTAGTTTTGAGACTAGTGTGGATCTTCTACTTCTTAATATGGTAGATTTTGATGTCATCTTGGGTATGGATTGGCCGTCACCTTATCATGCTATATTAGATTGTCATGCCAAGACAGTGACCCTAGCCATGCCAGGGTTACCTCAGTTAGAGTGGAAAGGAACTCCTGGTTATTCTGCCACCAGGGTTATTTCTTATATGAAAGCTCGGCGTATGGTAGAGAAAGGGTGTCTAGCCTATTTGGCTTATATTGGCTATCCCAGTGCGGATGTTCCTTCTATGGACTCAGTACCAGTTGTTCGTGAATTTCCAGAAATATTTCCTGCAGATCTGCCGGAGATGCCACTCGACAGAGATATTGACTTCTATATTGATTTGGCTCCGGGAACTCAGTCCATTTCTATTCCACCATACCGTATGGCCCCGCTGGAGATGAAAGAATTGAAAGAGCAGTTACAAGACTTGCTTGATCAAGGATTCATTAGACCCGGTATCTCACCTTGGGGTGCACTAGTACTATTTGTAAAGAAGAAAGATGGATCTATGCGGATGTGTATAGATTATCGGCAGTTGAACAAAGCCACTATCAAAAACAAATATCCACTGCCAAGAATTGATGACTTATTTGATCAGCTTCAGGGTGCCAAGGTATTTTTGAAGATCGATTTGAGGTCCGGTTACCATTAGTTGAAGATTAGGGCATTTGATGGCCCTAAAACAGCTTTTCGGACTCGGTATGGGCATAACGAATTCCTAGTGATGCCATTTGGGTTGACAAATGCCCCAACATCATTTATGGATTTGATGAATCAGGTGTTCAAGCCCTATTTGGATTGTTTTGTGGTTGTATTCATTGATGATATCTTGATTTACTCCAGCAGTCGAGAGGAGCATGTGCAGTATCTTCGGAGTGTGCTTCATACTTTGAAGAATAATCAGTATATGCCAAATTTTCAAAATGTGAGTTTTGGTTAGACTCAATTGCCTTTTTGGGGCATGTTGTATCGGCATAAGGCATAAATTTAGATCCTAAAAAGATTGAGGCTGTTCAGAATTAGCCTAGACCTACTTCAGTTACAGAGACCCGGAGTTTCCTGGGTTTGGTAGGTTATTATCGTCGGTTCGTGGAAGGGTTTTCATCTATAGCAAGCCCACTGACCAGACTGACCCTGAAAGATGTCCCATTCAGATGGTCAGACGAGTGCGAGTTGAGCTTTCAGAAGCTCAAGACTGCTTTGACTACGGCGCCAGTGTTGGTATTACCCACAGGTTTATGATCGTATACGGTATATTGTGATGCATCTCACATTGGGCTTGGTGTAATATTAATTCAAGATGGCAGGGTGATTGCATATACGTCGTGGCAGTTGAAAGTTCACGAGAAGAATTATCTTGTTCATGACTTAGAATTGGCAGCCATTGTTCATGCGCTGAAGATTTGGAGGCATTACCTCTACGGTGTCTCATGTGAGGTATTTACTAATCATCGTAGCCTTCAGTATCTGTTCAAACAAAAAAGATCTTAATTTGAGGCAGATAAGATGGTTGGAGTTGTTGAAAGACTATGATATCACCATTTTGTATCACCCCGGAAAGGCTAATGTGGTGGCCGATGCTTTGAGTAGAAAGGCTGTGAGTATGGGCAGTCTTGCGTATATTCCGGTTGGTGAGAGGTCGTTAGCTGCAGATATTCAGACGTTGGCTAATCAGTTTGTGAGGTTAGATGTTTCGGAACCCAGTCGGGTTCTAGCTTGCACAGTCGCTCCATCTTCTTTATATGAGCGTATCAGAGAGAGGCAGTATGATGATCCTTATTTGCTTGTCCTTAAGGACACGGTGCAGCACAGTGATGCCAAACGGGTTGTTATGGGAAAAGATGGAGTTCTGCGAATGCAGGGTCATATTTGTATGCCTAATGTAGATGGGCTTCGTGAATTAATTCTAGAAGAGGCCCACCGTTCCAAGTATTCTATTCATCTAGGTACCACTAAAATGTATCAAGATTAACGGCAACATTATTGGTGGAGGAGAATGAAGAAGGATATAGTTGCATATGTAGCTCGGTGTCTGAATTGTCAGTAAGTTAAGTATGAGCATCAGAGGCCTGGTGGTTTGCTTCAGAAGTTAGAAATTCCTGAGTGGAAGTGGGAGCGTATCACTATGGATTTTGTTGTTGAGCTCCCACGGACTCAGAGAAAATTTGACGCAGTTTGGGTCATTGTGGACAGGTTGACCAAGTCAGCACATTTCATTCCAGTGGCAGTTACCTATTCTTCATAGAGGTTAGCTGAAATTTACATTCGTGAGATTGTCTATCTTCACGGTGTGCCCGTGTCTATTATTTCAGATCGAGGTACGCAGTTTACCTCACACTTTTGGAGGGCTGTATAGCATGAGTTAGGCACGCGGGTTGAGTTGAGTACAGCATTTCATCCACAGACAGATGGACAGTCAGAGCGCACCATTCAAATATTGGAAGATATGCTTCGCACTTGTGTTATAGACTTTGGAGGTTCTTGGGATCATTTCTTGCCACTTGCGGAGTTTGCTTATAATAATAGCTACTAGTCGAGCATTCAGATGGCTCCATATAAGGCATTATACGGAAGGTGATGTCGTTTGCCAGTTGGCTGGTTTGAATCGGGAGAGGCTTGGTTATTGGGTACCGATTTGGTACAAGATGCCTTGGATAAGGTCAAGATTATTCAGGATCAACTTCGCACAACTCAGTCTAGGTAAAAGAGTTATGCCGAACGTAAAGTTCGTGATATTGCATTCATGGTTAGAAAAAGAATATTGCTCTGGGTTTCACCTATGAAAGGTGTAATGACATTCGGAAAGAAGGGCAAGTTGAGCCCTAGGTATATCAGACCCTTTGAAATACTTGAATGGGTGGGTGAAGTAGCCAACAAGCTTGCATTACCACCTAGTTTATCAGCGGTTCATCCGGTGTTCCATGTGTCTATGCTCCGAAAATATCATGGTGATCCGTCCCATGTGTTAAATTTCAGCTAAGTCCAATTGGACAAAGATTTGGCTTACGAGGAGGAGCCGGTGGCTATTCTAGCCCGGCAGGTCCGACAGTTGAGGTCTAAGAGTTATCCTTCAGTTCAGGTGCAATGGAGAGATCAGCCGGTAGAGGCATCTACCTGGGAGTCCAATTCGTACATGCGGAGTAAATATCCACACCTTTTCTCCAGCTCAGGTACTTTTTCTAACTCCGTTTGAGGACGAACGTTTGTTTTAGAGGTGGAGAATGTGATGACCCAAAATGTCATCTTTAAATTTAATAAGTAATTATGTGTTCTAAGACCTTGAAAAATACTAATTATTATTCCTCGACTTGCGTGCACAGTCCGTAAAATTTTCGAAAAAGTTTTTGTGTGAAAAATGGATTAAAATGTGAAATAGAGCTTTCAAACTCAACTGAGTTGACTTCGGTCAACATTTTGAGCAAACAGACTCGGATCAGTATTTTGACAGTTCTGGTAGGTCCGTATCGTGATTTGGGACTTGGGCGTATACCCGGAATCGAATTCTGAGGTTCCTAGCCTGAGATATGGAATTTTGATGAAACATTAAAATCTTGAAAGCTTAATGATTTTTAAGAAATTACTGATGTTGGAATTGACACCGGGTCTATATTTTGGTTCCGGAGCTCGGTATAGGTCCACTATAATAATTATGATTTGTCTGCCGAATTTGGAGAGAATCGGAGTTGATTTGACATGATTCGGACGTCCGGTTGTAAAAATATAAGTTTTAAAGTTTGCTTGAAAATTTCCTTTGATTTGGTGTCCGATTCGTAGTTCTAGGTGTTAGTTTGGCGATTTGATCGCGCGAGCAAGTTCGTATGATATTTTAGGACTGGTGTGCATGATTGTTTTGGAGCCCCGAGGGCTCGGATGAGTTTCGAATAGGCTATAGAAAGATTTTGGACTTAGGAAATCTGGTTTTCTGCAAACTTCAGGCTTCTGATGTGTTTTTCTTTGCGTTCACAAAGGTACTCTAGCGAACACGAAGAGCAAATTGGGGCTGGCACATTTTGTGCTTCGTGTTCGCGACAGAGTGAACGCGTTCGCGAAGGGAAAGAGGCTAACCACGAAATTGCCTTCGCGTTCGCGAAGGCCAAGCCAGGCAAGCTTCGCGTTCGCGAAGGACAAAAATCCCAGAAACAGAACTTAAGTTCTGGAAATGGGGTTTCGACCCTATATTGATTCTTGGGTAAGGCGATTCTTGGGCGATTTTCATGGGAAAACATTGGGGTAAGTGTTCCTTCTCCTATATTGATTATATTTCATGATTCCATACTTATTTACATCATGATTCCGTGAATTTATGGAAGACAAATCAGATTTTTATCAAATCTTCCAAAAACAAAAATTTAAGATTTGAAGGTCCATTTGACATCGGAATTGGATAACTTTTGTATGGCTGAACTCGTATCGGAACGGGTGTTCGGATTTCGTAAGTTTTTCCGAGATTGGAGATGTGGTCCCACTGTCGAATATTTAAATAAATTTTGGATTTTTATCCGAAAAATTAGTAAATTCATATGGAATTAATTCCTATGATTCGTATTGAGTATATCGAATTGTTTGTGAATAGATTTGAAGCTTATGGAGACAAATTTAAAAGGAAAAGCTTTGGTCGAGTAATTGATTGGAATTTGCAAATCGAGGTAAATGTCGTGGTTAACCTTGACTTGAGGAAATAGAATCCTTAAATTAATTGTTATATGAAATGCATGTGAACGACGTATAGGCAAGGTGACGAGTGTCTATACGTCATCAAATTAATTATTTGCATAATTATTTGAAAATCATAAATCATTTTAAATCGTTTTCTTGAATTCCTGTAATAATTGTACATGCTTATTTGACTTATGTGTCTTAATTGCTATTTGACATTTAGCATATTAAATATTAAACTGCCTATTTTCTCCACGATTTTCATAATTAATTGCTAATTGCCATTGTTTGTTCATAAATAAATTATAATTATTGTGTGTCTTGATGCTTAATAGTTTCTCATTGAACGTGGTATTTATTGGAGTAATTTTTATTATAATTATGAGTTGTTTAAAATTATATTGGTGGAACGGGCAGCCAACAATATGGGCAGCCAACATTTAGTGCACATTCAGCTCCTATCAGTGCACCACCACTCCAGAGTTACTACAGCGGTTATCCGGCCCATTTGGGACAGCTTCAGCGGTATTGGCCCAGATTAGCGAGTAACAAATCTCAGCAGGATTCACGTGCCATCATACCGGCACCGGTTGCTTCACCGCCTACTCAACCAGGTAGAGGTAGGGGTCAGACAGCTAGAGGTAGAGGTCAGGCCATTATAGGTGGAGGTCAGGTCATTAGAGGTGGAGGTCATACCGTTATAGATGGAGGCCACCCAGTTAGAGGCCGTTCCAGGGAAGCAGTTCAGAGTGGTGGGGCTCAGCCCCGATTTTATGCTTTTTCAGCTAGGCCTGAGGCCGAGTCATCTGATGTTATGATCACAGTTATTATTCCAGTTTGCCATAGAGATGCTTCAGTTCTATTTGATCCAGGATCTATTTATTCTTGTGTATCCTCCTATTTTGCTTCATATTTGGTTGTGCCTTGTGATTCTCTGAGTGCTTCTGTGTGTGTATATACACCGGTGGGAGACTCTGTTCATAGTAGATCATGTCTATCATTCGTGTGTGGTTACTATTGGTAGTCTTGAGACTAGTGTGGATCTTCTACTTCTTGATATGGTAGATTTTGATGTCATCTTGTGTATGGATTGGTTGTCACCTTATCATGCTATATTGGATTGTCATGCCAAGACAGTGACCCTAGCCATGCCAGGGTTACCTCGGTTAGAGTGGAAAGGAACTCCTGGTCATTCTGCCAGCAGGGTTATTTCTTATATGAAAGCTCGGCGTATGGTAGAGAAAGGGTGTCTAGCCTATTTGGCTTATATTCACGATCCCAGTGCGGATGTCCCTTCTATGGACTCAGTACCAGTTGTTCGTGAATTTTCGGAAGTATTTCCTACAGATCTGCCGGGGATGCCCCCGACAGAGATATTGACTTCTGTATTAATTTGGCTCCGGGCACTCAGCCCATTTCTATTCCACCATACCGTATGGCCCCGCCGGAGTTGAAAGAATTGAAAGAGTAGTTACAAGACTTTCTTGATCAGGGATTCATTAGACCCGATATCTTGCCCTGGGGTGCACTAGTACTATTTGTAAAGAAGAAAGATGGATCTATGCGGATATGTATAGATTATCGGCAGTTGAACAAGGCCACTATCAAAAATAAAAATCCGCTTTCAAGAATTGATGACTTATTTGATCAGCTTCAGGGTGCCAATGTATTTTCAAAGATTGATTTGAGGCATGGTTACCATCAGTTGAAGATTAGGGCATCTGATGTCCCTAAAACAGCTTTTCGGACTCGGTATGGGCATTACGAATTCCTAGTGATGTCATTTGGGTTGACAAATGCCCCAGCAGCATTTATGGATTTGATGAATCGGGTGTTCAAGCCTTATTTGGATTCTTTTGTGGTTGTATTCATTGATGATATCTTGATTTACTCCAGCAGTCGAGAGGAACATGAGCAGCATCTTCGAAGTGTGCTTCACACCTTGAAGAATAATCAGTTATATGCCAAGTTTTCAAAATGTGAGTTTTGGTTAGACTCAGTTGCCTTTTTGGGGCATGTTGTATCGGCAGAAGGCATAAAGGTGGATCCTAAGAAGATTGAGGTTGATCAAAATTGGCCTAGACCTACTTAGTTACAGAGATCCACTTGTTTTTCGGCGTTTTAGTGTCATAAAATTGGAATTCCTCCCGATTCCCAAATTTTCATGTGTTATGGCTCACACCTTCTGTATGGGCTCGCGTATCTAAACCTGGATCGCCTAAAATTTTGCCTGGCAATAAAAAATGACCTAAGGAACTGTAGTCACCACCTCGCCATGACCGATACTCATTTTTTGGCATTATTGGGGCATAAAACTGAAATTTCACTCGATTCCTAAATTTTCGTGTGTTATAGCCCACGCCTTAAATGGGCCTGGGCGCCCTGACTTTGATCGCCCAAAAATGCCCTAAAAATAATAGTCACCGCCTCGTCATGACCGTTACTCATTTTTTGGCGTTTTAGGGCCATAAACTGGAATTCTGCCTGATTCCCAAATTTTCGAGCACTATAGCCCACGCCTTCTGCATGGGCCCCGGCACCCGGACCCACATCGCCTAATATTTTGCCGAACCATCAAAAACAAACTAAGGAACAATAGTCACTTCCTTGCCATGACCGTTACTTGTTGTTTTGGCGTTATAGGGCCATAAAACTAAAATTTCACCCGATTCTCAAATTTTTGTGTATTATGCCCACGTCTTCTGCAAAGACCCGGATCGCCTAAAAAAATTTGAACCATCAAAAACAAACTAAGAAACAATAGTGACCGCCTTACCATGACTGTTACTCATTTTTTGGTATTTTAGGGCCATAAAATTGAAATTTCGTCCCATTTCCAAATATTTGTGTGCTATAGCTCATGCCTTCTGCAAGGGCCTGGGAGCAAGGACCCCGATCGCCTAAAATTTTGTGAGGTCCATAAAAATGACCTAAGTAACAATAGACACCGCCTCGCCATGACCGTTACTCATTTTTTGGTGTTTTAGAGCCATAAAACTGAAATTTCGCCATATTCCTAGATTTTCGTGTGCACCCAAACCTTCTAAATGGGCCCGAGCCCCCGGACTCGGATCACCTAAAAATATTTTGAACCATAAAAATCGATCTAAGGAACAATAATCACCGCCTCCCCAGGACCGTTACTGGTTTTTGGCGTTTTAGATCATTAAAACTGGAATTACATCTAATTCCCAGATTTTCGTGTGTAATATCCCATGCCTTCTACATGGGACCGGGCGGCCGGACCCGGATCGCCTAAAATTTTGTCGGACCATCAAAAATGACCTAAGGAACAACATTCACCACTTCACCATTATCGTTACTCATTTTTTGGCGTTTTAGGGCCATAAAACTGGATTTTTCCCCGATTCCCAAATTTTCATGTGGTATAGCCCATGATCTCTGCATGGGCTCGGGGGCCCAGACCTAGATCGCCTAAAGTTTGATCGGACCATAAAAAAACCTAAGGAATAATAATCACCGTCTTGCCATGATCGTTACTCATGTTTTGGCATTTCAAGGCCATATAACTAGAATTTCTCCCGATTCCTAAATTTTTGTGCGCTCTAGCCAACGCCTTTTGCATGACGTCCTGACCCGGATTGCCTAAAAGTTTTTCGGGCCATCAAAAATGACCTAAGAAATAATAGTCACCGCCTCGCCGTGACCGTTACTCTTTTTTGGCATTCTAGGGCCATAAAACTGGAATTCCGTCTGATTCCCAGATTTTCGTGTGCTATAGCACACGCCTTCTATATGGGCCCGGGCGTCTGGACCTAGATCACCTAAATAATTTTCAAACCATCAAAAAGTATCTAAAGAATAATAGTCGCCGCCTCTTCATGACCGTTACTCATTTTTTAACGCTTTAGAGCCATAAAATCGGAATTCCGCCCGATTCTCAAATTTTCGTATGTTATCGCCCACGCCTTCTGCATGGGTCGGGATCGCCTAAAATTTTGTTGGACCATAAAAACGATCAGGAACAATAGTCACCACATCGCCATGACCGTTACTCTTTTTTGGCGTTTTAGGGCCATAAAATTGGAATTCCGCCCGATTCCCAGATTTTTGTGTGTTATAGCCCACGCCTTCTACATGGACCCAGGCGCCCGGGCCCAAATCGCCTAACATTTTTCCGGACCATCAAAAATGACATAAGGAATGATAATCACTGCTTCGCCATGACCGTTACTCATGTTTTGGCATTTTAGGGCCATATAACTGGAATTTCGCCCGATTCTCACATTTCTATGCGCTAGCCCACGCCTTCTGCATGGGCCTAGGTGCTCGGACCCGGATCGCCTAAAATTTTGCCGGACCATCAAAAACTAACTAATAAACAATAGTCACCGCCTCTCCATGACCGTTACTCGGTATTAGGCATTTTTGGGGCATAAAACGGAAATTCTGCCTGATTCCTAAATTATCATTTGCTATAGCCCATGCCTTCTGCATGGGAGCGGGAGCCCGGACCTGGATTGCCTAAAAGTTTTCCAGTCCATCAAAAAATACATAAGGAACAATAGTCATCGCCTCGCCATGTTCGTTACTCATTTTTCGGCGTTTTAGGGAAATAAAACTGAAATTCTGCCCTTCCCGAATTTTCGTGTGCTATGAGCCCGGGCGCACGGACCTCGATCGTCTAAATATTTGTGGGACCATAAAAAATTACCTAAGGAACAATAGTCACCGCATCGCCATCACTGCTACTCTTTTTTGGCATTTCAGGGCCATAAAACTTAAATTCTGCCAGATTTCCAATTTTCGTGTGCTATAGTCCACGTCTTCTGCATGGGCTTGGGTCCTGGACCCGGATCGCCTAAAATTTGGTTGGACCATCAAAAGCAACCTAAGCAACAATAGTCATCGCCTCGGCATGACCGTTACTCGATTTTTGGCCTTTTTGGGCCATATAACTGAAATTTTGCCTGATTCCCAACTTTTTGTGTGCTATGGCTCACGCCTTCTGCATGGGCCTTAGCGTACCGACCCGAATCGTCTAAAATTATGCCGGACCATCACAAACGACATAAGGAACTATAGTCATGTAGCACCTCGGAAAATTTCGAAGTATTTAAGCGCTATTAAGAAAGTTGATGTGTGCTAATTATATTATTTTGTGTGCATATGAGGACTATTAATATGATGGATATTAATTTGGATATGATAATAAGTGTACGAGGCATATTATAAGTGATGTGGGTTCTAAGGATAGCCCTAAGTCTAAACTAAGTTGGAAATTACATGATAGACTAAAGTTCCATATAAGTATGCACAAGACCAAATGTTGGACAAGCATATCTACATATATATAAGGAGTTGTGTAATGGACAACCTATCAAATGAAAGATCCTCAACTCTAAGTTCTAATTCTTCAAAACCGTTTGTCATTTGGACATTCCTACAAGAAGTTATGACCAAATTACCAAAGGTTGGCAGAGGAGTCTGCGGATGAGAAGCATCCGGGGCCGTGTCCGAAAGAATGGCTGGCAGTGAAGTGCTGCCATAGCATCCAAGGCCACGTACGAAATCCAGAAATCTGGGCCTATAAATACCAAGTCGGGGGAGAGAGTATTTTGAGTATTGGGGTTAGGGTTCTTGAGGTGAAGGGGCGATTTTAAGCTCAAATCAAGTCCAATCAACCAAGGTAAGTTGTTAATGTTGTTTTTGGTTGATTCTTACTCAATATACATGAGTTCTAACACCATTCTTGCATCCAAATGCTAGATTCCATCATCAAATCCTTAAGAACACTAAAATTACCAAAAGTTGTGATTTTTTAAGATTGAGCTACTAGAGGTAATTCTAATGCTTCAAACTTGTTTATTAGGAGTAGTTAGAAGTATTTGAAGCATTTGTTATAAGTTTAATGGTTGAAAGATTGGATTATAAAACTCTAGTTCATGGCATGAATAGTGCTTTTGAGAAAATAAGAGAGAAGATGAATGGTAATCTTGGCGATGAAATTTATGAATACAATGAACCTATGGAATTATTTGTTAGCAAAAGATGGAAGTGATCAACTAAGTAATCACCTGAATTGTATATTTTGCAAGTGTTGATTATGGAAGATGATGAATAGTAACTTAGTGGCAATGAACAATTGATGTAGTATCATTAATGACTTCGAATGGGCATTAAAACATAAGAATGAAGTTGAATGGTCTAGCATGTAAAACTATTTGGCGATTTGAGTTGTTGGAGGCTTGTAGCCAACTTATGAGCCATATATAGATGTTGATCAATATCTTAAGTCATATTTTGATGTAATTAGGATATCTAATTGGAGATATCGACTTGTTGGTGATGTTGAGCATTTTAATCAACATTGAAATGATGGAGGAGGATTGAAAGCATGTGAATGTTAATAAAGCGAAAGCGAGGTAAGTTGATTAAAACTTACTCTTCTTGAGGGACTTTCTCTAAAAGCATGTTTCGAGTAAATACTTAAGCTATTTGCAAATGTGCTTTCGTGCTTGTGGGGACAAACAAGTAGGGATGTCACCATGTATTAAAATATTATGTTGCATCTGTACCGTCATGTTGTTTTATAAAATTTTATTTTAAATCTTGTTGGAAAAATGACACTCAAGGTAAATGTTATGAGTTTTTATTAAAACTTACGTATTGACAAGAGTATACATATTTGAGTGCTAAAGATAAGTTTCCATGAAAAGAATTTCTTTTGGAAATTGATGAGCAGAATAACACTTGTGGTATCTTTTAAAGATTGATGTTAAATTGCTAAAAGCTTTAGCATGTAAAAGGTTATTTATTTAAATTTTGTTCAAATGATTTAAATTTTCTATAAATGCTATGATTTGATAAAAATAGATCCTTTGAGGCTACTATGCTATGAATCTATTTTTGAAGTATCAAATGTTTTGGGAGTTACTTGTGTTCACCGAGATTGGATTCGGATATATCGTGTTCGTTGTCATGAAACTACACGTGTCGGTGTAGGCGTAGATGGACACTTTGTGGTATAGACTACGGCAGAGTGATCTCCCTCGAGAGGGTACTATTTTGTGCTATTATTAGCATGACTGAGTCGATTCGTACGGCACTACGATGAGACGACCTGAGCAAGTAGGGTATATGATACTTGTCGCTAGGTACATAACCTAGTTAACCTTCTTATGTCGGTGATGGTATAGTACTCCCAGTGAAAGGTAATGATGATTTTCTTATGTTTAGGCCTAAGGAGCCGAAAGTGATTTCGATGACTTAAAGCAAATAGAATGATTTTGTATGATTTCATCCAAAATCTTGAATTGATGTTAATATTTTAAAAGTTCATATTGTGGGTTATATTTTACTTGGTTGTTATTTTAAATAACAAAGGTCATGAAATAATAAAATTTCTTATCGTTTTATATCAAATATTAGTGCATTGTTTCTATAAAGTTTGTCCCAAGAACTTAAGTTAGAGAGAGTCTATGACACTTATTGAGTACCGATGTGGTGTACTCAGCCCTTAGGGGGCCCCCTCCAGGGCCCTGCTTACTTTACATGTTTCAGGATGATGTATGATACGTGGAATGCGGTCAAGCTAGGATGAATCTCTTTCCAAGGTATTATGAAGCACCACTTTTATCTCGTGGTAGCCATCATGTTCTTTCTTATTATATTTTGTTGGATTTACTCCAACCGTTTGTTCTATTCTTGGTATAGAGGCTCCATAGATAGTTATGAAAGGTTATAGTAACAAGGTTGTACACGACATACATGAAAGTATATTTATTTTACTTATTCTCATTGTTATTATCATGAAAGACGTCATGTGTGATTTTGAATTGGAAAATATTTTATCATTTAACTTGAAAATGTATATGATTTTCAAGGAGCTTCCGCAGTTAAATTGGTTTTCATACATATGATTTGGGTGCATCACATGGTTTGATTCGCTCGGGTCGGGTAGTGTGCCGGGTGCCGGTCACGTGGTTTTAGGTAGTGAAAAGTCACCCCCTCGCCTTATCCGTTACACATTTTTAAACGTTTTAGGGTAATAAAATTATTTTTACCCGATTCCTAAATTTTCGTGTGTTATGCACCCAGGAGCCCAAACTCAGATCGCCAAAAATTTTGTCAGACCATCAAAAATTACCTAAGGAACAATAATCACCGCCTTGCCATGACTGTTACTTTTTTTTTGGTGTTTTCGGGCCATAAAATTGAAATTCCGCCTGATTCCCGATTTTTATATGTTTATAGCCCACGCCTACTGCATGGGACCGGGCACCTGGACCCGAATCGTCTAAAATTTTGTTGGAACATCAAAAACGACCTAAGGAACAATAGTAACTGTATCGCCATGACCGTTACTCATTTTTTGGTGTTTTAGGGCCATAAAATCGAAATTCCACCCGATTCTCAGATTTTCATGTGCTATAGCCCACGCCTTCTGCATGGGTCCGGGAACCCCCGACCCGGATTGCCTAAAATTTTGCCGGACCATCAAAGATTTTTACCGTTACTCGTTTTTGGAATTTCAGGGCCATAAAATAGAAATTCCGCTCGATTCCTAGATTTTCGTGTGCTATATAGCCTATGCCTTCTGCATGGGCCCAGCGCCCGAACCCGGATCGCCCAAAGTTTTATCGGGCCATCAAAAATAACCTAAGGAACAATAATAACCGCCTCCCCATGACCATTACTTGTTTTTTAGCATTTTAGGGCCATAAAACTAGAATTCCGCCCGATTCCTTGATTTTCATGTGCTATAACTCACGCCTTCTGCATGGGCCCGAGTGACCGGACCCATATCGCCTAAAATTTTGCCGGACTATCAAAAACAAACAAAGGATCAATAATCACCGCCTCGCCATGACTGTTACTCGTTTTGGTATTTTAGGGCCATAAAATTAGAATTTCGCTTGATTTCCAAATTTTTGTGTACTATAACTCACGCCTATTGCATGAGCCCGGGAGTTCGTACCCGAATCTCCTAAAAAAAATTTGGACCATCGAAAATAACCTAAGGAATAATATTCACTGCCTCACCATGACCGTTACTCATATTTTGGCATTTTAGGGCCATAAAACAAGAATTCTGTTTGATTCTTAGATTTTCGTGTTCTATAGCCCACGCTTTCTGATTGGGCACAGGCGCCCAGACCCGGATTACCTTAAATTTTGCCGGACCTTCAAAAATGACCTAAGGAACAATAGTCACCGCCTCGCCATGACCGCTACTCTATATTTGGCGTTTTAGGGCCATAAAATTAGTATTCCGCCCGATTCTTAAATTTTCGTGTGCTACAACCCACGCCTTCTGCATGGACCGTACCCGGATCTCCTAAAACTTTGTCGGACCATCAAAAACTACCTAAGGAACAATAGTCACCACTTCGCCATGTCCGTTACTCAATATTTGGCATTTTAAAGCGATATAAATGAAATTTTGCCTAATTCCTAGATTTTCATGCGCTATAGCCCACGCCTTCTACATTGGCTCAGGCGCACGGACCCGAATTGCCTAACAATATTTCGGACCATCAAAAATACCTAAATAACAATAGTCACTGCATCTCCATGACCGTTACTCATTTTTTGGTATTTTAGGGCCATAAAATTAGAATTCCGCATGATTCCTAGGTTTTCGTAAGCTATTATAGCCCACGCCCTTTGCATGGGCCCGGGCGCCCGAACCCGGATCGCCTAAAATTTTACCGGACCATCAAAAATGACCTAAGGAATAATAGTCGCCACCTCTCTTTGACCATTACTCGGTTTTAGGCATTTTTGGGCCATAAAACTAGAATTCTGCCTAATTTCTAAATTTTTATGCGCTCTCACGCCTTCTACATGGGCCCAGACGCCCGGACTGGGATCACCTAATATTCTTTTGGACCATAAAAATGACCTATGGTATAATAGTCACCGCCTCGCCATGACCGTTACTCGTCTTTGGCGTTTTAGAGCCAAAAACTGAAATTTCGCCCGATTTGCATTGAATTCAGGCTATTGGCCCGAATCACCTAAAAATTTGAGGGGCCAACAAATAAGACCTAATGAACAATAGTCATCGCTTCTCCATAATTGTTCCTCGTGTTTTGGTGTTTTAGGGCCATAAAACAAGAATTCAGGACAATACCCAGATTTTCTTGTGCTATAATCCACGCCATCTGCATGATTTTGGGCGATCGGCCCCGAATCTCCTAAAATTTTGCGGGCTCATAAAAAATAACCTAATGAACAACAGTCAACGTTTCGACATGTTTGTTCCTCATTTTTTGGCATTTTAGGGCCATAAAACAGGATTTCAAGGAGATTCCTATATTTTCGTGTGCACAAGCCTACGCCATCAGCATGAATTCGGACAGACCAGCTCCGAATCTCCTAAAATTTTATGTGCCCATCAAAAACGACCTAATGAAGAATAGTCAATGTTTTACCGCGACGGTTCCTTGTTTTTTGGCGTTTTAGGGCCATAAAACAGGAATTCATGATGATGCACAAATTTTCATATGTAATCGTCCACGCCATCAACGTGAATTATAGTGACCGGCCTCGAATCTCCTATAACTTTATGGGCCCATGTAAAATATCCTAATGAGCAATAATCATCACTTTCCCATGACCGTTCCTCGTTTTTGGCGTCTTAGGGCTATAAAAGAGGAATTCAGGATGATTTAAATATTTTTGTGTGCAATAGTCCATGCCATCTGCATGAATTCGGGTGAACGGCCCCGAATCTCCTAAACTTTTATGGGCCCATGTAAAATGACTTAATAAACAATATTCATCGCTTTGCCATGGCCGTTCCTCGTTTTTGGCATTTTAGGGCAATAAAATAAGAATTCAAGATGATTCTCAAATTTTCATGTGCTATAATCTATGCCATCTGCATGAATTTGGGCGACCATCCCAGAATATCCTAAAATATTGCAAGCCCATAAAAAATAACCTAATGAACAATAGTCATCGCTTCTCCATGACCATTATTCTTAATTGGCGTTTTAAGGCCATAAAATAAGAATTCGACACGATTCCTAGATTTTTAGATGCTACCATCCAAGTCATTTGCATAAATTCGGGCGACCAGCCCCGAATCTCCTAAAGTTTTACGGGCCCAACATAAACGACCTAATGAAAAATAGTCAACACTTCGCCATGATCGTTCCTCATTTTTTGGCGTTTTAGGGCCATAAAACAGGAAGTCATGAGGATTCCTAGATTTTTGGGTGCTATAGTCCAGGCCATCTGCATTAATTTGGGTGACCGGCCTTGAATCTCGTAAAATTTTACGAGCCCATCAAAGATGACCTAAAGAACAATAGTCGTTGCTTCGCGAAGACTGTTCCTCGTTTTAAAGATTTTTAGGGCCATAAAATAAAATTTTAGGATAATTCCTAGATTTTTGTGTGCCATATCCCACGTCATCTACATGAATTCGGGCGGCCAGTCCCGAATCTCGTTAAATTATGCTGGCCCATAAAAAACTACCTAATGAACAATAATCATCGCTTCGCCATGACTGTTCCTCATTTTCTTTGCATTTTAGGGCCATAAAATAGGAATTCAGGACGATTCACAAATAGGAAGTCCACGCCATGTGCATGAATTCGGGCGACCGACTCCGAATCTCCAAAACATTTGCGGGGCCATTAGAAATGACGTAATGAACAATAGGAATTGCTTCGACATGACTGTTCCTCGTTTTTTAGCATTTTAGGGCAATAAAATAGGAATTCAGGACGATTCCCACATTTTCGCGTGCTATAATCCACGCCATCTACATGAATTCGGACCACCAGCACATAATCTCCTGAAATTTTGCGGGCCCAACATAAACGACCTAATGAACAATAGTCATCGCTTCGCCATAATCATTTTTTGTTTATTGGCGTTTTAGGGCCATGAAACAGGAATTTATGACAATTCCTAAATTTTCGTGTGTTATAATCAATGTCATCTTAATGAATTCAGGCAATCGACCCCGAATCTTCTAAAATTTTGCTGGCCCGTCCAGAAAGACCTAATGAACAATATTCATTGTTTCGCCATGACCGTTCCTCATTCGTTTACGTTTTAGGACCATAAAACAGGAATTCAAGACAATTCTTAGATTTTCGTGTGATGTAGTTCGTGCCATCTGCATGAATTCGGACGGTCGGCCCCGAATCTCCTAAATTTTTGACGGCCTATCAAAAATGACATAATGAACAATAATCATCACTTTGCCATGATCGTTCCTCATTTTTGGAGTTTTAGGGCCATAAAATAGGAATTTAGAACAATTCCTAGATTTTTGTGTGCTATAGTCAATGCCTCTTCATGAACTCGCGCGATCTCCCCTTAATCTCCTACAATTTTACGGGCCCGATCAAAAATGACCTAATGAACAATATTCATCGTTTTGCCATGTTCGTTCATTATGTTTTGGCGTTTTAGGGCCATAAAACATAAATTCATGACGATTCCAAAATTTCGAGTGTTATAGTCCACGTCATCTACATGAATTCGGTAGACCGGCCCAAATCTCCTAAAGTTTTGCAAGCCAATCAAAAATGACTTAATGAATAATAGTCATCGCTTCGCCATGGCCGTTTCTTATTTTTTGGCATTCTAAGACCATAAAAACGGGAATTTGGGATAATTCCTAGATTTTCGTGTGCTATAGCGCGACCGGAGGTGAATCTCCTAAATTTTACGGGCTCGTCAAGACTATTCCTCCATTTTTTGGCTTTAGGGCCATAAATTAGGAATTCATGATGATTCTCAGATTTTCGGGTGCTATAGTCCACGCCATTTGCATGAATTCGAGTGACCAGGCGCGAATCTCTTACAAATGATCGTTCTTCGTATTTTGGCATTTTAGGGCAATAAAATAGGAATTCAGGACGATTCCCAAATTTTCATGTGCTATAATCCACGTCATCTACATGAATTCAGACGACCGGCTCCGAATCTTACAAAAATTTTCGGGCCCTTCAAAAACAACCTAATAGACAATAGTCAGCGCTTCGCCATGACCATTCCTTGTTTTTGGCATTTTAGGGCAATAAAATAGGAATTCACGACGATTTCCAAATTTTCATGTATTATAATCCACGCCATCTACATGAATTCGAACGACCGGTCTCGAATCTCCTAAAATTTATCGGGCCCATAAAAAATAACCTAATGAACAATAGTCATTGCTTCGCCATGACCGTTCCTCATTTTTTGGTGTTTTAGGGCAATAAAACAGAAATTTAAGACGATTCTTAGATTTTCGTGTGCTATAGTCCACGCCATCTACATAAATTTGAGCGACCAGCCCGAATCTCCTAAACTTTTGCAGGCCCATAAAAATAACCTAATGAACAATAGTCATCGTTTCGTCATTACCGTTCCTCATTTTTTAGAATGGCCTAATGAACAATAGTCATCGGATCACCATGATCTTTCCTCTCTTTTTAATGTTTTAGGGTCATAAAACAGGAATTCAAGATGATTTTCAATTTTTTGCGTGCTAATGTCCCTGTCATCTTTATGAATTCAGCCGACCGGCTCCGAGTCGACTAAAATTTTGCGGGCTTATTAAAAACGACCCAAAGAACAATAATCATCGTATCGCCATGAACGTTCCTTGTTTTTTGGTATTTAAGGACCATAAAATAGGAATTCAGGATGATTTCAAATTTGTGTGCTAATGTGCATGTCATCTTAGTGAATTCGGACAACTAGGTCCGAATTGTCTATAATTTTGGGAGCCATCAAAAATGACCTAATGAACAATAGTCATCGTTTCTCCATGAACATTCCTCGCTTTTTGGCCTTTTAGTGTTATAAAACAGGAATTCATGACGATTTTTAATTTTTGTGTGTGCTATTTAAAAAAAAGACAATCAAAGCGTAGAAATTAGGAAAAGAGTGATTCCTTCATATCAATCAATTCCAAGTTTAGAAGATGGTGCATTCTCAAGTCAATGCACAAAACTTGCCAGCGAAATGTCAGTTGGGTCTATTTTCCAAGTCCTTGCATAGTCTTGGTATAGAAACATTACGTGAACGTGTTCTTTACTTTAATTGCCAAAGATCAATAAAGTGGGTAAAAATCACCCAAGATCATGACATAAATCTCATTAGAGATAAAAATGTTAGGTGATTTCTTTCCATTTTCTTAAGCTTTGATGGCCAGATTTACTTGATACATGTGCTTAGTAAGAGATAATTAGTATCAATGAAATAATTGAGTTGCACACGAATTAGCCCAAACACCATCAACGATAACAAAATACAATCATAGAAGAGAAACTAGGGAAAGAATTATCTCCATATGCATCTTTATTTTAGGGACATATTACCAAGCCAACACTCTCCCAAAAACACAAATTTTTGTGAGAGAGACAACCAACTCAGCATATGTACATTAAAAAAATGTAGTTCTTTACAATTGTTCCATTAGGTTTCAAGGAAAGCTAATTTAATCTGCAAAATATATCGCAACCAACTACTTGCATTTCCAAATAAAAAAGGAATAGTTCATTATCGATCTCGCCACTATAACATTACAACTGATGCAATCTGAAACTTCTTACAAGTATAAAGTACAAAGTTATTAATGGGATGGACTCATAAGAGCCTCCATATATTGTCATGACAGTTCCTCAAATATAGCCATAAAACTGAAATTCTGCCCGATTATTAGATTTTCGTGTGTTATAGCCAATGCCATCTGCATGGTTCTGGGCGACTGGACCCAAATCGCCTAGAATTTTGCAAGCCCATCAAAAACGACCTAAGGAACAATAGTTATCGCCTCGCCATGACCGTTCCTCGTTTTTTTGGGTTTTAGGGCCATAAACTTAAATTTCGCCCGATTCCCACGCCATCTATAAGAGTCCGGGCGACCGAACCCGAATCACCTAAAATTTAGTAGGCCCCTCCAAAATGACCTAAGGAACAACAGTCACCGCCTCGCCATTACCGTTCCTCATTTGTTTTGGATTTTAGGGCCATAAAATTTGAATTCTGCCCGATTCCTAAATTTTCATGTGTTATAGCACAAACCATCTGCATAGGTTCGATCGACCGGACCTGAATCCCCTAAATTTTTGTTGGCCCATCAAAAAAGACCTATGGAACAATAGTCATCGCCTCGCCATGATCATTCCTCGTTTTTTGGCGTTTTAAGGCCTTAAAAATAGAATTACGCCTGATTCCCAGATTTTCGTGTGCTATAAACCACACCATCTGCATAGGTCCGGGCGACCGAACCCGAATCGCCTAAAATTTTGTCGGCCCATTAAAAATGACCTAAGAAACAATAGTCATCGCATCGCCATGGCCGTTCCTCTTTTTTGGCGTTTTAGGGCCGTAAAACTGGAATTCCGCCTGATTCCCAAATTTTCGTGTGTTATAGCCCACGCCAACGGTATGGGTCCGGACGACCGAACCTGAATTGCATAAAATTTTGCCGGCCCATCAAAAATGACCTATGAAACAATAGTCATCGCCTCGCCTCGCCACGACCGTTCCTCGATTTTGGCGTTTTAGGACCGTAAAACTGAAATGGTGTAAGGAACAATAGTTATTGCTTTCCCATGACTGTTCCTCATTTTTGGTGTTTTAGGGCCATAAAACTGGATATCCGGCCGATTCCCAGATTTTCGTGCCACGCCATATGTATGCATCCATGCGACCGGTCCCGAATCTCCTAAATTTTTGTCGATCCATAAAAACAACCTAAGGAACAATAGTCATCGTTTTGCCATGACCGTTCCTCATTTTTTGGCGTTTTAGGGCCATAAAACTGAAATTCCACCCGATTCCCAAATATTCGTGTGTTATAGCTCACGCCATCTGCATGCATCCAGACAATCGCACCTGAATCGCCAACAGTGTTGCGGGCCTATCAAAAACGACCAAAGGAAAAATAGTCATTTAATCGCCATGACCGTTCCTTATTTTTTGGCGTTTTAGAGCCATAAAGATGGAATTCCACCTGATTCTCATATTTTTCTATGTTATAATTTTTTTTGGCATTTTAGGGCCATAAAACTGGAATTCCGCCTAATTCCTAGATTTTCATGTGTCATAGCCCACGCCTTCTGCATGCATCTGGACGACTGGACCCGAATTGCCTAAAATTTTATCGGCCCATCAAAAACGATCAAAGGAATAATAGTCATTGTTGTTCCTCGTTTTTTGGCGTTTTAGGGCCATAAAACTGAAATTCCGCTCGATTCCCAGATTTTCGTGTGTTATAATAGCCCACGCCAGCTACATACTTCCTGGCGATCGAACCCGAATCGCCTAAAATTTTGTCGGCCCATAAAAAACGACCTAAGAAACAATAGTCATCGCTTTTCTATGACCGTTTCTCATTTTTTGGCGTTTTAGAGCCGCAAATTTGAAATTTTGCCAAATTCCCAGATTTTCGTGTGCACGGGCGATTGGACCTGAATCGCCTAAAATTTTGCTGGCCCATAAAAAATGACCTAAGGAACAATAGTCATCGCTTCTCCATGACTGTTTCCTTTTTGGCGTTTTAGGGATATAAAATAGGAATTAAGGACAATTTCTAGATTTTCGTGTGCTATAGTCAATGTCATCCGCATGAATTCGGACGACCGGCCCAAAATCTCCTAAAATTTTGCAGGCCCATCATAAACGACCTAAGGAACAATAGTCATCGCTTCACCATGACCGTTCCTCGTTTTTGGCATTTCGTGGCCATAAAACTGAAATTTCGCTCGATTCCCAAATTTACGTGTGCTATAACCCACGCCATATGCATGCATCCGGGCGATCGGACCCGAATCACCTAAAATTTTGCTAGCACATCAAAAAAGACCTAAGGAACAATAATCATGGCTTAGCCACGACCATTCCTCATTATTTGGGCCATAAACTGAAATTGTTCCCCATTCTTTTCGTATGTTATAGTCCATGCCATCTGCATGAATTCAGACCGATCCAGAATTTTCTAAAATTTTGTGGGTCCATCATAAACGACCTAAGAAACAATAGTCATCGCTTCGCCATGACCATAGCTTTTTTGGCTTTTTAGGGCTATAAAACAGAAATTAAGGACGATTCCTAGATTTTCGTGTACTATAGTAAACGCCATCTGCATGAATTCGGGTGATCGGCCTCAAATCTCCTAAAATTTTGCGGGCCCTTAAAAATGACCTAATGAACAATAGTCATCGCTTCGCCATGGCCGTTCCTCGCTTTTTGGTATTTTAGGACCATGAAACAGGAATTCAAGACGATTCCGAGATTTTCGCGTGCTATAGTCACGCTATTTGCATGAATTCGGGTAACTGGCCCTGAATCTCCTAAAATTTTGCGGGACATCATAAATGACCTAATGAACAATAAACATCGCTTCGCTAAAACCGTTCCTCATTTTGTGACGCTTTTGGGCCATAAAATAGAAATTCACGACGGTTCCTAGATTTTTCGTCTGCACTTGTCCAACACATTTACATTTACCTTTTTAGGTAAAACGGAACAATACCCAAAACCAAATCCAAGCAGTCAAACAAAAAGAAAAAGAGAAAAAGAAGAATAACCAATACAAACACAAAATGATTACAAAACAAAAAAAAAAATGATTATTTAAGTCCGAAACCATAACATAGTAACACATTTCTTATTCAGATGTATTTAGGATAACGATAGTTTATTTTTTAACAAAAACACAAGAGTAAGTAAATACTATAGTAGAGACTTCGAGTTAACATACAAATCAGTAGCAAATCTGACAATGGTTTGCGATTTCAGCCCAGCTATATATAGTGGAGGGAGCGTTCAAGTTGGCCAGAGACCATCATTATTATATTTAAAAAAAACAAGAGTGCAGCCAATACTGGATTCTGAAACAGGTCTGTCCAATATATTGGATAGGTGTAAACAAAGTTCACAGTGGTGTAATCAAATGGACTATACAGATTACCAAGCCAACACTCTCCCAAAAACACTACTATATCTCTGATATCTGGAACATAATCTCAAAAGAACTGCAGAAACAACCAACTCGAATAGGTGAAAGAGACAACCAACTCAGCACATGTATATTAAAAAAAAGTAGTTCTTTAGAATTGTTCCATTATTTTTCAAGGAAAGCCAATTTAATCTGCAAAATATATCGCAACCAACTACTTGCATTTCCAAATAAAAAAGGAATAGTTCATTATCGATCTCGCCACTGTAACATTATAACTGATGCAATATGAAACTTCTTACAAGTATAAAGTGCAAAGTTATTAATGGGATGGACTCATAAGAGCCTCCATATATCATTTTTCTTTCTCAGATCACAAATTTTAGCAATAAGCAGAATCTCTACATGAATAACTTTCAATATAAAATTTACACACATCATTTAATCAGTTAATTAATTACCTCAAGAAAAGTATATGTTCAATGTCCAATGTATAAATCAGCCCCTCCCTGCATTACCATGCCGTTGGTTTCTGAAGTAGCTAAGAAGTGCCTGAGCCTGCATATACCGGCATGTACATTTTAGAATACTTGATAAAGGATAGAAAAGGAAGTGTGCGGTTTCTGCAAAATTGTACCTTCTCTCTGGCTCTAGGGGTTCCAGACTGTGACAATGCCACTAATGGAGGTACAGCTCCTTCCTGGAGAACCATGTTGCAGAATCTGCTACTGTTAGTGCATAATTGCAACAGAGCTGCTGCTGCATTCTCCTTACCTCTTGCGGAACCCAACTCAACAACCTCAACCAGAACAGCAATCCCTCCTTCCTGGCCAATTGCTGCTCTTCCCTCGTGAATGGTTGCAAGATTTGACAAAACAGCAACAGCCTTGTCGACCATCCCAGCAGCGGGGTCCATCAACTCTACGAGAAACTTTACAGCACCAGCCTGCACAATGCGAGCCTTGTTTTCATGAAGTATTGACAAGTTAAACAAAGCTGTTGCTGCATCCTTCTTTCCCCTAGGAGCTCCATTTCCCAATAAATCCACAAGAGGTTTTATAGCCCCAGACCTCCCAATCTTCATCTTGTTATCCTCAATCACAGAAAGGCTAAAAAGTGTAGCGGCGGAGTTTTCTTTAGCCTCAGCAGTCCCTGTTTGGAGGACATGAATCAGAGGTTCAATTGCATCGGCATTTGCAATCGAACACTTGTTGTTGTCATTAATTGATAAGTTGAGAAGTGCAGTAACAGCATTTTCCTGTACTTTCATGTCTTCTGAATGAAGTAAGTTGACCAACAAGTTGATGGCACCACAGCTTGCAATTACAATACGATTATCCATATTGTGCTTGGCAAGTAATCGGAGTTCAGCTGTGGCATCTCTTTTCACATCAATGGAATCGCTATTCAAGTCCTGAACTAGCTTCCTAACTTGCTCCTCAACTTCCAAAAGATCAGCCCTTCTTTCAACTGTAGCAGAAGAAACTATTCTAGGAAACCTCTCAGAAGGTCTACGCCAGATGGATTGATTTCGAGCTCTTGTCTCCAGCATGGATGGGAATTCCGGCTCCCTTCGTAGGACAGACAATGGAGCAGCAGGACAGGATTCTGACACATCCCCTGAAGCATCAGTCGCAGCCACTGCTGACCTTGAAGACACTTCATTTCCATCACCAGAAATTGCAGGTGAAAAGTTTGAATTAGATAGTGTGCTGGGTGCCGAGGTAGTTCGATTATGACCTACAAGGGAGTGTTCATCGGCTGCTAACATACTATGACCAGTTGAGTTTATCTCTCCAGAGTGGGCCATACGTTCTTCAGAACTCTTAATAGATATCCTTTCAACATCCAGAGCTAGCATATTACTAGCAACTCCAGGTAAAGAATCATCCGAAGAGGAATGGGGATGGGATGGAGATGATCCTTCTCTTTGGTTTATACTTGATGAAATCAAACTCTTCCTAGGAGAACTTAAAAAGCGAGCAGAATCTGGTGACGAAGAGTGATTGCCCCTCGGAAGGGGAAAACCCAGGGTATCCCTGGGCACACCAGAATCTGCATGTGCTAGAAGGGAACATGACTGATTCAAGCTCAGAGATTTCATCGGATCAGGCAGCTTTACATTGTTTGATTCACACCAATTTGCAATAAGTGCCTTAACAGTGTAATTAGGAATGAGATTTGTGTGCCCCAGCGTTTGCCTTGTCTTAGGACAAACAGTAAGACCGAGATCAATCCATTTCCTTATAAAAGCTCGCTCATAAGTTTGTCCGGAAGCAACAATTACAGGGTCAGTCATCAACTCAAGTGAGAGGGGGCAACAAAAATCAGGAGGTATCGGCACAGGCGTGCAGGTCTGAGACTGTTTCATTGTGACAAAGCGGTCATGCATATTGGAAACAAGCGCTATAATTTGCTCAATATATTCAACTTCCTCGCTCTTTTCAGCTTGTTCAGCGTTCTCCTTCAATTGTTCAAGGGCCACAAACTCAATCAAAAGCTCTTTGTTTGAGTTCAATCTTAGGCAATCAGTAATTTTTGCAAAGCCATCTGAGCTTGCTCCCAAGCCTTCCATTTGAGCCTTAACAGCCTTTGTGATAGTCATGGACATCAGTTCATAATCCACATACTTAATTTTTAGTATAGAGTGCTGCAATCCAAATACTCAGGAAGTTAAATCACCATAAGGATGACAAATTCTAACCAACAACAAGAGTAGAGAGGAACATTACAGCTGGCGTAGGAATACGGCAAATAGAAGGGAGAAGAAGATCAGAAATGACCTGTTTTTGGCTCCCTACCTCAAGAGATGTCAAAGTTAAATCAGCAGGAAGGCATTGATGAGAAGATTTAAGTAGCTCGAGAATTTCAAGACTACATGTCCGGATTTTTACAATCAGTGATTCAGCTTGCAGGACCTATAGATCATCAACACATCAACAATATAAATATATTTGCTCAAAGTATTAAAATGCCTTAACCGTAAACCATAAATTCATTAATTGCACTACATCCCATTCTCATTCAGTATGCTGATTATGAATAAGAACAAATGGATCATCTGTCTTATTCAATAAATAAAGAGCATAAATATTAGACCATACAAAATAAACTTTACTGCCCAATGGTTGCCAGGTTTCATACAGCTCCCTCAGTTCATCAATAAATTGAGCTAGTCTGGCAAATGCTTTCTGAAGCAGCTCGCTGGAAGCTGCTTCAACATCAACAATGGCCTCAAGAATCGGCTTTAAAATCTTCAGCACATCCTCATTCTTGCAATAATACCTCTGAACCAGTACATCACTTATGCTTTCACTTGATGATAAATGGAAAAATTGGGAGATGTTGTTGAGAAGAACTTCTAACAATGACATCTCCATTGCACCTGGTCAACTCCAAAAGTAGTAATCCTCAGTTACCTGAACCAAGCACAAAACCCGTCCTATAAGACACATAAATGACAAAAGATAATCACATAAAATATATGGTCAATTTATTGCATTGATAAATAACGTCAGCAATATGTGTTTGTGTATGCGGGCACGCACACACACATGTGACATGACTGCAGCTAAACTTAAGAGCAGTTTCATATTTGAAGCCCGTCTTAGTTTCTATCACCTCAGCTTAGTATTGTCAATCAACATCATATAGGACATAACCACACAGTTTCAAGGGATCTATGATCATGGCATCACATCTAAACTTCCACTGCTGAATTGCTCTTTGTTATCTGTAATACATTTACAGTAAAAAAAAAAAAAACAAGAACGGAGTCATTATGCCTTAAATCTCATTCAGATGATCCCCAGTCTCATAGAACGGACATGCTAACAACAAGTTATTCAACTTTACAGTTTTCACGGGACGTACCAAGTCACAATCCCCTCGGTGCATGCACACAATCCCGTCACCAAGCATGTGCGTCATCTCCAAAATAATCACATGATACAAAATCCGGGATTTCATACCCTCAGGACCAGATTTATAACTGTTACTTACCTCAACCTGTGTAATTTCCTATTCCGCTATGCTTGTGCCTCGTGAATTGGCTTACAAACGCCTCGAATCTAGCCACAAATAATTCGATTCAATCAATAAAAATTGTAGGAATTAATTCCATATGAAAATATAATTTTTTCATAAAAATCCGACCATACAAAATATGAACGCCCATCCAACCACGAGTCCAACCATACAAAATTCACCAAATTCCGATATTAACTTGACCCTCAGATCTCCAATTAAAGTCTTCAACAAGCCCAATTCACCCATACATATCTTTTTTATCCTTAATAGATTTCATCCTTGACCTTTAAGCCCCAATGTAGGTTATATGACTCAATAGTTAATCATTATTAAGCTATTGAAGCACTAGAATCACCAACCATCCTAACAAGATTCAAAAATTCACTATTCATCTTCTTCTCCATTAAGAACCCTAACTCACAATACACATTTCAAGGACTAGCATAATTCTTCAACCAATTGGTACTTTCTACTTCACAATACATTCCAAATACTTAATCCATAGTTGTATTTAAGTGTAGGGTGGAGAATTTACCTCTTGTAGTTCAAACCCAATCTTGAACCTTTTTGAATGATTCTTGAAGATTAGAGAAGTCCTTATGAATTTCAATCCATGTAGATGTTAATACTACCAGTAACTAGTGTTAATCCATTATAAAAATATCATAAAACTCACCTTTGATGTGTATTTGGGTTGAGGATGCTCCACCTTTTCTCTAGAACCCAAAACTTAGCCAAAATTGTTATGTTTTTCTCTCTCCCCGAACCTCCCCTGTTTTATAAAAAAATAAATTGCGTAGGCTGGTTGCGTAGCCTACGCAGATTGGCTACGCAGCTTAACCCTCCCCTCACTTCCATACTGATTTTGCCTACGCAAATCTGTGTAGGCTACGCAAGACTCGCGTAGCTGTTCTGTCACTCTTTAGTAAAAAGACCATAACTTCTTGTAGAAATCTCCAAATGGCAAACGGTTTGATGCGTTAGAAACTAGACTCAAAGGGATTTAATTTGATAGGTTATACACCATATAACTCTTCATATCTTGAGAGTTATGCTTGTTTGAAGTTAGATCTTGTGCAAACTCACTTGAAACTTTATCCTATCATATAATTTTCAACTCGACTTAGCCTTAGGGCTCTTCTTAGACCTAAACCATTTTTAATACATCTCATACATATATTATCATGATCAATTGATATCATTCAAATTACCAGTCTTGTTCATACCCGAATTGATATAATTAGCACCCGTCAATCTTCTTAATAGTTTTAAAACACTTAGAAATTTTTTCCGGGTGTTACACCTTGGTGGTTATTGTTGTTGGTGTAATGTTATTAGATTATTTCAACTTAATAATTATAAAATTTGTTAGTATTTATTGTAGTACTCTTTACGCAATTCTTAGAAAGTAAATTTTGCTTATAAAAAACTAAAATCTAAGTTCATACCAATATGTAATGTGTTGCTTTTATTCAAATATAAACAAATTTTAGCAGCTCTTTATTATCTTTCACGTTTGTTTATCCAACTTCTACTCAAACTTGTAGTAACTAAAAAGAATATGTAGTGAGATTGTTGAAATATTATTTGTTTAATATAATTATTTCCAAATAAAGTTTCAGTAAGTAGTTGTTATATTAGAAATGAAATTGTTGAGGCTCTCGACTTTTTTCTAAAAAGATAAATTTGAAGACTAATACTATTTACACCTACCTTCCCCTAGTTTGGTTGATTTACATATTTAAGTTGTGCAAAATTTCAAGTAGAAGTTTTCAAGTATCTAAGCTATTTAAGCTATTACTAGGTGATTTTATTTGCTGGAAATGATCAGTAACTTTTTATAGAAAAGCCAATTGACTAGAATATACCATATAATTAATAGCACTTAAGAGAGAACCGATGATATAAAATAGACATTATTCAGGAAAAAATATTATCGCATTATGTGTTATATATTAAATTAATATATGTATTTTTTATATACGCTTTTAGCGCTAATCAATATTAGTTATTAACTATTTTCACCTCAATCTATTACTTTCCTGTTGGGCCATGCTTCAAAACTGTTTCTTTTGATAAACACTTTTGAACAAATAGCTTTTTAGAGAAGTATTTTGTAAGAGTAGTTTGTGTTTGGTCAATTCACTTACAAAGTGCTTCTTTTAGTATTTGATAAATACATTGTGTTTGATCAATCTTGACAAATAATTATTTGAGTGTCAAATTATGAAAAAAAAAGTTTTAAATTTTATTTTACAATTATTATTATTTAAATATAGTAGAATAATTTTAAATGCTTTTTTGAAATGCTTTTATAAACTTTTTATTTTTATTTAGTTATATTTTAAGAAATAAAATAAATATATATTAAGATTTTTCATAAATATAAATATAGTTAACACAAAAAAAAAGAGAGGAAGAAAAGGGTTGTATTTATATATGAGATATATGTGGGTTCAACTAGTGATAGATAGTTTGATAATATATATTTTGTAAGGATAATTTTATCTTGAAAGAATTATTCATTTGTTTTTGCTTCTTGGAGTATATAAAAAATTATAGCTTCTACTAAAATAACACAAAATATGTTTCTTTTTATTTTTGGCTAAACACCTCAATTCTACCAAAAAAAATAATATTTTTTCAAATAAAATGTACTTTTGACCTCCCAAAGTTTGGCGTTAACAATCATAATAAGCCAATGTGATTTGATGTCAACACTAATTCTTTTTTCTCCCTTACTCTTTTAACCTCGGTATAATCATTTTAATGTCCTCTGTTGTATCATATTAACGAGACAATTAAAATAGTTAATAATTTGTGGTATATTATAAATTTGTAAATTGCATAAAAAGGAATGCGACTTGTAGGTTTTAAGTGTGTGTAATGTGATGAAATATGATGAATTTTGTTTCTATGAACAAGCAGTCTAAGTCTTTGATTATAACTAGTTCAATTTCTTATATTTAACATGTTCATTTCCGAGTTTTGTCATTTGTTTGCTTGATTGTGCATACCATCTTGAACACAAAGAATTTGTGAACTTCGTTTGATGAAAATTTATGAATTTTGTTTTGAAGTTCTTGCTGTTGCGCCTGGAGATGAGGACGCGATTCGCTGTAAAGTGGTGGCATTAATCAAAGCTGATAGTATTGAAGAAGCGCTAGTTGCTATTCAAGAGTCCAAAAAAGCTGCTATTGATCTTAGATTTTTCAAGGTAATGTATACTTTATAAGAAACTTTCCAGATAAATATTTGAACATTGAACTCTGCCTAACATAGCTGGTGCCGAGTTCAGATAAATGAGAAGGGTTGTTTGCAGGTTGAAAGGCTAGACTAAAAATAGTCTAACTATCACAGATCTTAATTTTACGGGCCTGGATAGAGGGGAATGGATACCTAGATTTTTAATAGAAAAACCTAACTAATTCGTGATTGAAATGTTGTTGTAACTTCAGTTCAGAGAGCAATTACTCGAGTTTCTTAACTTGGAAATTTCACCTGAAAGGGAACTTTAATATTTGGATTATCTGAGCTACTTTTGTGATCGTAGTCGCACTTTTTTTCTGCTGTGACATAAGATATCTGCTAATATCAGTTCCAAAACATTTCGTTTTACATGAATATGGAGTAGCCGTGTAGGTAGATGCAACTCTCTTTGTACTCTAAAGCTTTAGAAGCTGATCAGAAATTAAAATAATTGAGTGAGAAAGGCTTAAAATGGTTAATGGGCAGATCAGGTGATAACTGACAACCAAGAAAAGGATTCTATTACATGTCTGGTAAGAGCTTTATAAATTGACATTGCTCTCTTTCATATAAGCCAAACTAATTAAAAGTAAAAGTATTGGAATGATGTTTCTATATTAGACAAAGACATACCATACATATAGAAGAGTGCTCTGGTATATTCATATACTACTACTTTCATACTAGAACACAATCACTCATACCCTCATTGGCTGTGTAATGTCTATGGATATCTTGCTTTATGGAAGGGTCATGTCCATATAAATTATATAATACAATGTTGGTATTTCACTATTAGACCAGATAATGAGCCTAGGATCCAGATGCATTACCTACTTATTCTCCCCACCCCCCCAAAAAAGGATCTAGAGTCATTATGACTGAACTTTTGGATATCACAACAGTTGGATTATTTGGCGAAGTATTGTAAGTTCTTGATGACTTCACTTAGATTATCTCAAACTGTCTTATCAGAAAACATTTTCTTTTTGGAGAATGGTAACTGGTAACAATCAGAAAAACATTATCTTAAGGGCAGGGATTAAGGGACTTTGGATATTCTATTTACATTAAAATATACTTCTGTAACGACCCGGCTGGTCGTTTTGAGAGTAATAGCCCCGATCCCCTATTAACTGCTTTCCCCAAATCTTTTTATGCTATTGTGACTTGCCGGGATGACTGGTTTTGAGTTTCGGAGTGTTTTGGGACACTTAGTCCCTAAATGAGAGCTTAAGCCTTAGGATTTGGACCGTAGTCGGAACTGTGTGAAGACGACTCCGGAATGAAATTCCGTCGGTTCCGTTTACTCCGTTAGGTGATTTTGGGGTTAAGAGCGTGTCCGGATTGTGTTTTGGAAGTTCGTAGCTCATTTAGGCTTGAAATGGCGAAAGTCGAATTTTTGGAGTTTTGGGCATGTAGTGGAATTTTTGATATCGGGGCCATTTTCCAATTCCGGAAGTAGGAGTAGGTCCGTAATGTTGATTATGACTTGTGCGCAAAATTTGAGGTCAATCGGACGTGATTTGATAGGTTTCGGCATCAGTTGTAGAATTTTGAAATTTTAAGTTCTTTAAGTTTGAATTGGAGGGTGATTCGTGATTTTAGCGTTGTTTGATGGGATTTGAGAGCTCGACTAAGTTCGTATGGTGTTTTAGGATTGGTTGGTATGTTTGGTCGAGGTCCCGGGCGCCTCGGGTATGTTTCGGATGCTCAACGAGTCATCTTTGGACTTAGAGAAGCAGCAGATTTCTGGTGTTCTGTTGCAGGCATTTTCTTCATCGTGTTCGCGAGGGAGTCCTCGCGTTCGCGTAAGGTATATGGGAAGGGCAGTTAAATTACTCTTCGCGTCCGCGATGTCGCTCTCGCGTTCGCGAAGGTGTGGAACCTCGAAGCTACGCGTTCGCGAAGAAGAACTGGAGGCAAGCGAGATTTCGTGCTTCGCGTTCGCGATGGAGGATTTTTGGGCTGAAGTATATTGTACTTCGCGAACGCGAGGGTGTGGCCGCGTTCGCGAAGAAGGACGTGTCTGGGCAGTATTAAAGTTCCAAAAACGGAGGTTATGCCATTTTTATCAAAAACTTAAGTTGGGAGCTCGGATTTTGGACGAGGGATTGAGGGATTTTTCAGAGATATCGATTGGGTAACGATTCTTAACTCTTTTATGGTTATATTCCACTAATCTATGCTTGAATTTATCGTTAAATTTCGAATTTGGGGTGAAAAGTTGAGAAAAAGTTCTTAGGCCGAATTTTGGAGTTTTGATCGAGATTTTGGTATCGGATTTGAACAATTTTGGTACGAGTAACTCGTGAGTGAATGGGTGTTCGTATTTTTGCGACTTTTACCCGATTCCGAGACGTGGGCCCGGGGTGACTTTTTGGGTGTTTTTCCTAATTTCACGCTTCAGCTTCGAATTAATTAGCTAAATTAGTTACTCGGAGTTATATTTACATTATGCAATTTATTTGAATAGATTCGGGCCATTTGGAGTCGGATACTCGTGGCAAGAACGTGTTATCGAGGTGATTTGAGCGGTTCGAGGTAAGTGGCTTGCCTAACCTTGTGTTGGGGACTTCCCCCTTAGGATATCTTGATATTATTTGGTTTGTGGGTGCCGTGTACGTGAGGTGACGAGTACGTACACCGGCTATTTTTGCCAAAATCCTGTTTAACCTTCTTAAATCATAAATTGTTTTTCTTATTAAGTCGTACTAATATGTTTAATTGTGTAGTTTAGACTAAAAAAGCATGTTTACGTGTTTTAACTGCGTAATTGATATTTTGTGCGTCATGTTTAGCTAAGTCCTCATTTGCCCTATCTGTGTCCAGTATAAACTGTATAACTCGATGTCATACCTGTCATTTCATCCTGCGTTGCATATTTACTTTGGGACTACGGACGTATTCCGGGAGATTCCCCCTGTACTGCATATTCATTTGAAACTACGAGACGGTATCCCGAGAGATTTTCCCACTGTGTTTACCTTGTTTTGAACTGAGGGCTCCCTTAACTGTTAAATTTTCGAGAATTTCTTTAACTATGTTACCGTAAATTTCACTTATATCTTTTACTGTTTAATTTATTATATTTACTCCGGTAGGGCCTTGACATGACCTCGTCACTACTCGACCGAGGTTAGGCTTGGCACTTACTGGGTACCATTGTGGTGTACTCATGCCCTTCCTGCACATGTTTTCGTGTGCAGATCCAGGTACGAGCTATCAACCTTGGGGTTAGTGCGTGCTGCTGATTCTAGAAGACTTCAACTTCTGCTTGCGTCCGCAGATCTTCGGAGTCCCCTTCTACTCCCTCGCCTAGAGACTTTCTTTATTATCTTTGACTTTTGTATAAAGCTACATAGATTATAGCAGCTTGTGACTTAGTGATATTCCGGGTCTTGGAAAACTATTTTGTATATGCCGAGTGGTACTACTCTTGGCTATTTATAATATGTTGTTTATCTTTAAAATGTTGTGTTTCTTTATATTTTTCGCAAAAATTAGGCTTACCTAGTCGTAAAGACTAGGTGCCATCACGACACCTTACGGAGGGATAATCTGGGTCGTGACAACTTCAGACGCTCTATTGAGTGGCTTTTAGTTGAGCTGCCTTTGTGCAGTGGACTCCCTAGTTAATTTAAATGTTGGAACAATGAAGAGACCTTAATAAACATTTGGAATTTTGGAGTTTGAGTGCTTAATTGGACATTTCAAATGAATTTTAGAAGGCAGGAGAAGCTTCTGCTACTGAAGAGATATTTGTAGTTGTTGAGCCTTTCTGTGAGCAGTTTTCTCTGGAAAGTGTTGAGGAATAAAGAGGAAACCAAGGCATGTCAATGCTTATGGATTTCCAGTTGCCTTATACCCTCACAGTTTTTGTTTCTATTAATATGTTTTAGAACTTGAGCGATGAAGTTACTTTCTAAAATCCTTATAAAAATTACTTTCTGAAATATCTGGTTTCTCAGTCAAGACTTCGCTATGAATTTAATTGTAAGGAGATTTAGCAATATGATTTCTTTGTTCACCTCTATTGCAAACCCCTATGTTTACCAGGAAAAAAGTTCATTTTTCTTCAGCAATGGAAGTTATCTCTCATTAACATGTTCCTTTTCATTGTGATGTTGCTCTTTCGAAGGCTTATTGCTTATATAGGCAAAATAAACTGGATCAAGCGTTGGAGTCCTTAAAGGGGCAAGAAGGAAGTACTGCGTCAATGCTGTTGGAATCTCAGATTTTATATCGTTTGGGAAAGATGAAGCTTCTGTGGATATATATCAAAAGCTCCAAAAGCCCCAGATAGACTCCTTAGAAATTAATCTTGTTGCTGGTTTGGTTTCTGCTGGAAGGGCTTCTGATGTGCAGGGAACTCTGGATTCCATCCGAGTTAAAGCAACTAGCAGTTTTGAATTGGCATATAACACCGCCTGCTCTTTAATTGAGAGGCAGAAGTACAAGGATGCTGAGCAACTGTTATTGTCAGCTCGAAGGTAGGAGATTTTTGAAGCTTATAGTTTACAAGTTCATACATATCACTGGCATGGTTTCTAAGGATTAGTGAATTTGTTAAGTCTTGTATTTAGTATGAGATTCTTAATTAATTTCTCTTTGATGAACTCCATGTGACAAACTTGATTTGGAACAGTTAAGAGTAATTCAACATCAAGAAGTGGTGTGGAATCAGCGGAGAACATGTTCTTTTAAGCTGATTAATATAACCCAAGCTACACATTGTGCTGCTGAAGGGAAATTACCTTGAATCAAGGATCTACACTGTATGCCTAGTACCACAAGTCTGAAACAAATATTAATAACTGTGATAAGAGATTGCCTATTCTTTTTCCATGTGGTGCTTGTCTGTGCTGTATTGACTGTAGGGTTTGGAACTTCCAGAGCTTAATCTGTGCTTGGACACAAATGAGATAACTTGCAAATTTTGCTGGTGAAATAACAGAATTGGTCGGGAAACACTAATGGAGGAGAATTTAGCTGATGATGAGGTTGAAATCGAATTGGCACCCATTGCTGTTCAACTTGCATATGTTCAACAGGTGAAATTATTTTATAACACGACTTTGACTTTTCTGTTTGCCTTGATGTGTTGCAAATACATGAATATCTATCTGTTATTCCAAATTCTAGGAAACACACAAGAAGCCGTTGCATCTTATACCAACCTTGTGAAAAGAAATTTGGCAGATGAGTCGTCACTTGCGGTGGCAGTAAATAACCTCATCGCTTTGAAAGGTCCTAAAGATGTATCTGATGGCCTAAGGAAACTTGATAAGCTAGTAGAGAAAAGTGATGGACCACAAAAGTTCCAGCTTGCTCGTGGACTGGACTTGAAGCTTTCTCAAAAGCAAAGGGAAGCTATATACACCAATAGGATGCTACTGCTACTGCTACTTCATTCTAATAAGATGGATCAGGTAATTAATCTGAAACCTTAATGTTTCATTTTGTTTCTTGTTTTCTTTTTTCAAGGTTAAATGGCAATACATAAGAAGCAAAAAAGAGGACCCCAAGCTTTTGTGGATTTCATTAGCTCCCTGATAGTAGCATAGGCTTTTGTAAATGGAGCTAATTATCCTCTCTTTTGTACTCTTTGCATCTTCTTGATGCCCTTTAATGAATCTAATTTACTTCATTAAAAAAAAATAGTTCAAACCATACGGCTGGTTATTGCATGTTCTTCTTTAGATGCTTAATTTTAGTTCATGGATTATTACAGGCACGAGAACTTGTTGCAGTTTTACCGGATTTATTTCCTGGTAGCTTGATGCCAGTACTTCTTCAAGCTGCTGTGCACGTGCGAGAGAACAAAGCTGGTGAAGCTGACATTTTGCAGATAAGTTTCCTGACAAGTGCAAAGTCATCCTGCTTGCAAGGGCACAGGTTGCTGCCGCTGCTGGCCACCCTCAGATTGCAGCCGAGTCTCTGGCAAAAATTCCTGACATTCAACACAAACCTGCAACTGTTGCTACCCTCGTTTCTCTAAAGGAAAGGGCAGGAGATATTGATGGTGCCGATGCTGTGTTTGATTCTGCCATCAGATGGTGGTCAAATGCAATGACAGAAAACAATAAGCTCAGTAGCATCATGCAGGAGGCTGCTGCTTTTAAGTTGAGGCATGGAAGAAAGGAGGAGGCAGCACGCCTATATGAGGAGCTTGTAAAAAGCCATGGGAGTATTGAGGCTTTGGTTGGGTTGATCCAGACTGCTGCCCATGGAAATGTAGAGAAAGCAGAAGCTTATGAGAAGCAACTAAAACCACTACCCACCTTGAAATCTATTGATGTCGATAGTTTGGAGAAAACTTCTGGTGCAAAGCATGTTGAGACTGTTCCTAATGTCGGTGTCACTGAAGCCAAGAGTAAAGATAAGGCAAAGAAAAAGAGAGAGAGAAAACCGAAATACCCAAAGGGCTTCGATCCAGCCAACCCAGGGCCTCCACCTGATCCAGAGAGGTGGCTTCCGAAGAGGGAAAGGTTTAGTTATAGACCAAAGAGAAAGGACAAGAGAGCAGCGCAAATTAGAGGTTCTCAGGGAGCAGTTGCTAAAGAGGCAGCGTTTAGTAATGATACAAAATCGAACCAGCCAGCCAATTCCAAAGGAGCCTCTCAGAATGCAAGCACTGAGCAATCCAAGCCTTCATCGAAATCAAGAAAGAAATCTAGGAAGTGATCAAAGAAGCTTCCATCAGTTCTTGGTTGTGGTTTTCGGGCTTATAAGGCATATTTTTATGGTGCCTTTAGAGTCTAACCTGAGTTTGTTTCACAACTCTATCTGATCCAAAGAGTTTGTCACTTTATTTTCACAGAAAGTCAGACAGAATTCTGCTAGCTCTGAACTGTAAGGTATGGATAATCAGAGGCATGGATGAGTCCTTTGCAACCTTTTAGCTCTTACATGTAAAAGCCTGTCATATAAGCGGTGGCGGAGCCAGGTTTTACTAAGGGGATTCGGAATATTAAAAAGTGAACTCGGAGTTCATCTCAATAAAATGTAAGTCAATCACATGACTCATCCTGTTAGTCAAAAGCATAGCTAACGCTACCATGACACTACACTATTTGAACATGTCAAGGGTATTCAATATCTACTATTTATGCATAAAAAATAAATTTGATCTTTCGAATAATCCCCTTCCGCCATCCTAGCTCTGCCCCTGCATATAAGTTGAGAAGGTTAGAGTAGCGGGTTCACTATTAATCGAGTTGTGAGTCGTGCTCCGATTGCTCGCAAATTTTTCAGTTATAAAAATAAACAGTTACAACATGGGTTTCAACTCTTTTCATGATATTCTCAAGTCAAACCATAGGGGTGATGAATAATTGATAAAATTCTCTACTCTCCAATTTCAATTTAAAGACATGACAGATGAATTACTACGGAGTACTTTTTGTGATGTAGTACATTCATCATTAGAATAGACAACCAATATGTCATTCAAGATGAAAGACTGATTTTGTCGAATGATTTGTTTCTTTCCTAAATTAGTGGGTTCATTTAGATTTCTTTTGTCCTATGGTAGAGAGAAGTTCTAATCTCGGCTTTCTGAGAAGGAAAAAAAGAAGGTAAAAGAATCCTAGTAAATAAGTGGCAGAGTTTTCTCTTGCTTCACAGGAACTCCTTTCTTTAGTTTATACTCTTTTCGGCCTAATTTGTTTGATGTTATTCAATCGGATATAAAGTTTAAGAAAGAAAAAAAATATTGTTTTTATACAAAAACTAAATATGAAAATATTGCAAAGAATGCCATAGTAAGAACTAAGAACTAAGAAACAACTTGGTTTTTTTAATCAAATGGACACAACAAGTCATATCATTGAAAAACAGAGAATAAAATAGCCAGCTACTCTATAAACATAAAAAAAGTGCTAACAGTGCCAAGTAAATTGAGATGGCAGTGGCAATAATAAGAGAAAAAAGTGTAATATTTTGACTAAACAAAAATTTCCAAAAAGTCATAAATAAACAACTATAAAAGCAAATTCTTGTTCCCTTCTATGGTAAGTTAAGAATAAACAAAAATATTTCTTAACTATTAATAAGGGAGAATAAGCATACGGGAGCTTGTAATGGCTGAGGGTATTGCAGTAATTTCATGAAAATTGAGCAACATAATTGGCCGAAAAGCAATTTTACTGTAGCTATAAGCCTATAACATAAATTTTTCGTTGCCTTGACGAAACTACCCTCTGCTTATCTCATCAACAATCAACACCCCACTTTTTTATGTTTTGCTTTTGCCCCTGTTTTCATCATTTATTACGTAGTTGCCTGCATTTTGTGTTTGGTAAATTTGGCAAAGTTTGAGGCTTTGAGCACATCTTATATAGTGAAAGCACCAGATGTGGTGTCCGAACTTTTTGAAGTTTTTTGCCCATTTTTTCATCTTTTATTGCATATTTGTCCGTAGGTTTTTTTGTAAATTTAGCAAAGTTTGAGCATACTTTATATCCAGAAAAGCAAGATGTGGTATCGAAGAAACACCTAGCAAGTAGCAATTGTCTGTGAAATCTTCTATGCACATATTTTCTCTCTTTTTTCCAATCTCTTTTTCACAGACTAATGTATTCTTAGTTTTTAACTTTTTAAAATTGCAGGAACACACGACCTTTTATTTTATTTTCTTATTGGACATACAATCTCTTTATTTATACCTCTACTTTAAATAAATAGAGCAACGACAAACTTAGTGTAATCTCAGACATAGGGTCTGGGTAGGGTAGTGTGTACGCAGACCTTACCCCTATCTTGTGGAGATAGAGATGTTATTTTTGATAGACCTTCGCCTCAAGGAACAGTAAAAATTAAGTGACAAACAGTACCAACAATAATATAATAGGAACAAATGGCACAACATGTAATATAAAGAACCAAGAAAAAAAATAATTTATAACAAATTATATATGTACTGATATACACAGTTGAACCATAGCGAAAGACTAAAATCTATCTACACAAAAAATAAAGACTAAATCTACCTGTGAGTATTAAAACGGAAAATACTCAATGTTTTAAAGGAGCTTAGAGTAGCAAGCTGATTTTTATTGCTTAAAATGATAATTTATTTTTAAAAACATAACTTTAACAATGCAATGTAAAGTTACGATAAGCCGTAATAGTTCAAAGATGAATTTTTTATTTTTATTTTAAATTAACATAGTTTATTTCATGATACAACAATAATTGTTGCATATAATATTTATTCTTGCACGCCAAATCTCCGTTGTTACAAATAGTGGATTATCTAATATTTGATATTCAGTTAAAAAGAAAATTTTCATGCTTATGCTTGAGGTCACATTAGACTTCAAGAAAATTATCAGAAATTACTTTCTAAATACTACATTAAAAGAAAGGAATTTTTATCGTGCATTTGCAAATAAAATAAAAGAAAAATATATTCTACAACTTTGAGGTACTTTGGATGGTATAATTATGCTATTTGATCCTCTAATTACCAAAAGTACTACAACCATGCATTGCCTCTTGTAAATATGTTGTCACGATCCAAAATCTCACTTGTCGTGATGTCGCCTATCTCAATACTAGGCAAGTTGGCAATCTCAATAAACTGCCATATCTTTCATGTTTAAAAACAAAATGATTAAATTTAGCGGAAGAAAATTCACAAATACATATATACACTTCCAAAACCTGGTGTCACTGAGTACATGAGCATCTAATATGAATACAAAGTCTGACTGACAAAATCACTGTCTGAAAATATAGAACATTACAATAATTAAACAGGAAGGGAATCAAAGTCTGCAGACGTCAAGCATCTACCTTGATAGTCCCCAACAGAATTAACTTTGAAATCTAGCAGCCGCCGCATCCGGGAGCACCTGGATCTGCACATGAGTCGCAGAGTGTAGTATGAGTACAACTAACTCAATAAGTAACAAGGCTAACCTCTGGGCTGAAAGCAATGATGAGCTCCGCAGGTACAGTCCAGTATAAAAATAATGGTATAGAAATGAAGGCATGCTTTCAAGTTCAACAGTTAAACTCAGTACAAGCGAAATAGATCAATATTGCACGATATGAGGAATATGACATCTCAGTGGAAAGACCTCATGTAATACTGGTCACGAATCATTCGGTCACTCGGTATTGTTTATGGCCAATCCGGCCCAGGGGTGTTCCAACCCTATATATATACACATCGAATGACAGTCAGCCGCTCAGTACCGTATAAGGCCAATCCAGCCCTGGAAAAATTTATCCCCAAATATAAATGATACGGACAAGATTCATGTCCTGGTAAATTCATTATAATATAAATAAGTAAGGCAAGTCCATGTCCTGGAAAAATTCATCCCGAATATATATATAATCATCGTAAGTAAGGCAAGTTCATGCCCTGGGAAGTCCATCCCGAATATATATAATTATCTACGATCACTGGGGATGTGTATAGACTCCGGAGGGACTCCTTCAGCCCAAGCGCTATAAATCAACAATGCTCACTAGGGGTGTGTGCAGACTCTCGTAGGGGCTCATTCAGCCCAAGCGCGATATAAAGCCGATATGGCCTACTGCAGGCGGACAACCCCGATTCGTATAATAATAAAGCCAATAAGGCTCGTTGCAGGCGAGCAACCCCGATCCATTTAATAATAAAGTCAATAAAGCCTGCTGCAGGCGGGCAGCCCCGATCCATAAAATAGTAAAGCCAATAAGTCCTGCTGCAGGCGGGCAATCCCGATCCATAAAATAGTAAAGCCAATAAGTCCTGTTACAGGCGGGCAACCCCGATCCATATAATAATAATGTATAAAGCCATTATGGCCTGTTGCATCGCGCAGCTCAATCCCATAAATATTCTCACAATGGACAAATATTACTGAGTGTGAAATGTATATTTGTTTGAACAATTAATTCAACAGCAACACGAACCCATGGGTCCCAAAATATTAGCACATAGCCTAAACATGATCTTTAATAGGAGCCTCGGCTCAATTTCTCTAACACGTGGAGAATGTTCAGGTAATAACATGATTCATTAATCTTACAACTACACAGGATTTATTCAAGACACAATTTATATGGTGCACGTCCACATGCTCGTCACCTATCGTGTGTGTCACCTTCAAACAATTTATATCATACCAAATTCGGGGATTCATACCCTCAGAACCAAGTTTAGAAGTGTCACTAACCTCAAACCGTGTAATTCTTTACTATGGTATGTCTTTACCTCGTGAATTTGCCTCCAAACGCCTCGAATCTAGCCACAATTAATTTGGTTAAGTCAATACAAATTATAAGAATTAACTCCATATCAAAATACTAATTTTTCCATAAAATCCGAAATTACACTCAAAAAATCGCTCGTGCAACAAAAGTTACAAAATATAAACGCCCATTCAACCACGAGTCCAACCATACAAATTTTACTCAAATCCGACATCAACTCGACTCTCAAATCTCCAAATTAAACCAAGAGGGTTTTCACAAATTTTCAACTTAATTCACCATTTAATTGTTAAAAACAACCATGGATTCGGGTAATTTAGCCAATATTGAATTAAGAACACTTACCCCATTATTTTCCTTGAAAATCTCCCAAAACTCGCCTCTTCCCGAGTTTAAATCCGTCAAAAAGTGGAACAGAACTTAAATCTGCTGCCCAGTCATTTACCCTATGCGATCGCGAAGCACAAAATTTTTCTAGCCCTTTCTTACTCTATGCGATCGCGGCCATTCTCCCGCGATCGCGAAGAACAAATTCCCCAATAACCTTGTCCAACTTCTTCCGAATAACCTCTAGTATAATGGTTATAACTTTTTGTACACAATTTCAAATGACAAATTGTTTACATTTTTGAAAACTAGACACAAAGATCTACAGCTTTCATTTTTGGATCATCTCAAAATTCCTTATAGATTACGAGATATAAACTTTCAAATTCGGGTTAGTGCAGCAGAAAATTTCCTCTACGCGATCGCGAAAGGCCTTCCGCGATCGCGATTCACTGGCCCTTTTTTTCCTATTTTGTGCTTTGCTATCGCGGCCAATTCCACGCGATCGCATAGCACACTGCTGTAGCCAAAAATCAGCAGCTTTAAATGGCCTAGAAATGGTCCGAAACCATCCCGAAACTTACCCGAGGCCCCTGGGACCTCAACCAAATACATCATTAAGTCCCAAAACATCATACGAACTTAGTTGAAGCCTCGAATCACATCAAACAATGTTAAAATCATGAATCGTACCTCAATTCAAGCCTAATAAATTTTGAACTTTCAAATTCTATATCTTGTGCCGAAATACATCAAATCAATCTGGAATGACTTTAAATTTTGTACACAAGTCATAAATGACATAACAAAGCTATTCAAATTTTCAGAATCAGATTCCGACCTCGATATCAAAAAGTCAACCCCTGGTCAAACTTTCCAAAAATTCAACTTTCGACATTTCAAACCTAATTCCACTATGTACCTCCAAATAATTTTCCGAACACGCTCCTAAATCCAAAATTACCATACAGAGCTATTGGAATCATCAAAACTCTATTCCGGGATCGTTTATACATAAGTCACCATTCGGTCAACTATTTCAACTTAAGCTTCCAACATGAAATTTATTCTTTCAAACTAACTCCGAAATACCTTAAAACCAAAACCGACAATTCACACAAGTCATAATACCTCATAGGAAGTTATTCAAGACTTCAAATAGTTGAAAGGAGCGTAAATTCTCAAAATGACCGGTCGGGTCGTTACATATGCTTAAGCAGAAAAAATATAAAATTATAACAAAAAGAAACAAATTAAACTGAAAGTCCAGAATATCATAAAATGAGAATGATAAGTAAGAATGAGCCTTGCATCTTTTCAGCTATTGAATATTTTTAATATTATTTTGTGTAATATTGAAAATTTTAATACTTGATGATTACTCTCTATTATTTTGCTATTTAAAATTTTAACTTTTGATTCTAATGGTCCACCCAATGATATATATACATGTGTCTGTGTTAACCTGTATAATTTATTTATACGGGATCGAAAAAATAAACTGTAAATCTAATTATCTTTTTATGTAAGAATTTAGAAAAAATCTCGACATGTAATATAGTACTTGGGCCATGCTTAGGGGCATCTTTTACTAGTTATATAAGAAATAAAAAAGTTGATTGATAGAGTTATCTATTAATGCAAGATTGCAAGGTTTGACGTAATTGGGATGCGAGCAATTTGATTCGATTATTATTATTATTATTATTAAGAAAAAAAAAATGTAAAAGGAAAAGTATCAGATGCCCAACCACCCCAACCTCACAACCCCTCCAAATTTTTGGACCATTACTACCATTTATAATTGCCACCCCATAATTCCAAGTTGCCACGCACTTGTTCATTTTTCTTCTGTGTCACCTTTGTCCCATTTTTCTCTCATTTTCCACTTTGCAAACTTCCCTTTGAATATCCTAAAAGAAGAAGAAATGGCAGATCAGCTCACAGATGATCAGATCTCTGAATTCAAAGAAGCTTTCAGCCTTTTTGATAAGGATGGAGATGGTCAGCTCTTCACTATTCCTAACATTCTTTTGAATAAAAATTAAAATTTTAATCACTTTTGATAATACCCAGATGCCAAAATTCTTAAATTTGTTGTTTTTTCTCCTATTTATGTGATTATATTTTCTTGGCCTTGCCTAAATTTGATCCTAGGTTTAGAGTCAATGGGTCAGAATCCTTGCTTTCTATCTTTATATATATATGTGTGTGTGTGTGTATATATATATATATATATATATATATATATATATATATATATATATATATATATATATATATATATATATATATATATATAAAGCTAAAAGCAGTGGATTTGGTTTAACATGATTTTAAGGGCGAGATCCACATCTAGTGTTGCCTTTTCTTGACCAATTTGTGATCTATGAGGTGAGTTGATGTCGAGTGAGTTAACTGGATCCGACGTAGTAGGTACTCGATGGAATAGTCAAGGTGCTCACAAGGTGACCGGATACCACTTTAAGAAAAAGGTGGATCCAATATTTTAAGTGAATGAGTGTGGAATACCGTTGAAACGAAGTGTACCCCTTTGTGAAAATGAGTGTAAACTTATTATAAATTTATAAATATTAGGGAAGATTATTCCATTCAATATATATAGTTGGAATGGAGACGACAACAACAACATACCCAGTGTAGTCCCGTAAATGGGGTCTGGGGAAGGTAGTGTATACGTAATACCCCACCTTGTGAAGGTAGAGAGCTTGTTTTCGATAGACCCTCATAGTTGGAATGGAGACCATTGATACAAATGCACCCACGGCCAAAACCTAGCATCTTTTCATGGTGAGGATGGTAGTCAAATTGTGTCACTACGTGGAGAACTTACACTTCAAAATGACCTTGGTGATGCTCTTTCTTTGTTTTTATTTGGAATATATTTGATAAAGATTTGATTTTGAATCTGGGTTTTGCTTCAACTTGTGGTAGAAATGGATGTGAGTTTGATCTATGCGAAATTGGTCGATTTTGAGTGTTGGTCAATAGCAGTTCTTGTTGGTATTGTTAACTTGTTTGATTGATTGTGGGAACTTGAGTATTGTTTTTGTTTTGACAAATGAGCAATTTGGGGGTTGCATCAGAATGGTGCTGTTGAAATTGTATTTGGCTGAAATCAGTTAACATCTCTTAGCACGGTTGAACCTCTTAAGCGTTTCCTAACTAGGATCCTTCTGTTGATTGATGATATGTTTGGTTTAACGATGGATATAATCCATTTTGTTCAATATGATTACTTGTTGGTAGTGGGGCTGTGTAAGTTTTCGTACAATGCTTTAATTTGTGAGAAAGTTTATGCTTGTCTTTAGGGAAGGATGTTCGCTCATATGGTTAAATGAAATGTTCTGACTTCAATAATCTTTAGACATTTTTTGGCATAGTCACCGTTCTCGAGACATTACTGATGTTCCCTATCTATATTTGTAAAGTTACAGCAGTTATACCTTCACAAGGTAGGGGTAAGGCTGCGTACACACTACCTTCCCCTAGACCTCACTTGTGGGATTACCCTGTTTTTTTTTTTTGTATACAGCAGTTAGTTCATTATTCTGGTGCAGACTGAAGTTTCAGATTTAGCAGTATTACATAAGCTAATTTGTTTGTAATACCAAACCTGAAAAGCTGCTTTTGTTTCTTCTTCCTTATATTTTATAAATTGAAGTCGTGGAGGCGGTTAATGATGTGTTGGTTTTATCGTACATCTTTCATCTCTTTCAGTCTCTTTGATGAAATCTATGTTCGGCTATTCTCTTTATTTTGTACTTGTCTTTAATTTTCTAGTTTGATCCGGACCACTGTTTTGCTTGTAGAATGAATAAGATGAGAAAAAAAGCCTTTTTAAGTACTGTATGATTTTAACATAATGTCTGTACATATTTAGTAATTATTGCCAAATATGCTACAGGTTGCATCACCACTAAGGAGCTTGGGACAGTGATGCGGTCGTTGGGACAAAATCCAACTGAGGCTGAGCTTCAAGACATGATCAACGAAGTAGATGCTGATGGAAATGGAACCATCGACTTCCCCGAGTTCCTTAACTTGATGGCTCGCAAGATGAAAGACACTGATTCTGAGGAGGAGCTCAAGGAAGCTTTCAGAGTGTTCGACAAGGATCAGAATGGATTTATTTCTGCAGCCGAGCTGCGCCATGTCATGACAAACCTAGGCGAGAAGCTTACCGATGAAGAGGTTGATGAGATGATTCGTGAAGCTGACGTGGATGGTGATGGACAGATCAATTATGAGGAGTTCGTCAAAGTCATGATGGCCAAGTGAGAACATCAACTCAACTTAATTCTTAGAACTGAAAAATTACAAAAAAAAGAAGCTGGAAACGGGGCAGATAAATTGGATGAGATTTCTATATTTGGATAGGATACGTTCTTTTACGTTATTAGCTTTGTTTGGGTGCTTTCCTCTTTTCTTACTCGCATTGTTTTGTAGTGCTACTCTTCAGTATATGCTTGTCTGCTCTGTTTTGTCAGTAAGTACTGGTTTTTTCTTCTTAAATTTCAACATTTTGAACCTATGATAATTGGAGATTTTATGTGTTCCATTCTAAGTGACCAATTTTGTTTATATTCCAGATTCTTGTGTATGTTTGCTCTTTATTTCTGACTTCTGATTCGTGTCGATTTGCCTTTCAATTTTATGTTAGAATATTCAATTTTCTTTTTAAGCAAAGCAAGATTCATCTTGTGGAAACAGTTGGGTTTTGTCTTGTGTAAACACTTTTGGCTTCCATGCTCCAAGGGGTCCTCTTACACATTGTGGTAGAATAACTTTATTTGTTTTTGACTAGTGCAAAACCGGTGTATAAAACTGCTCGTCAGTCAAAGATAATACAAATAAATTAGAGTGGCGAGGAAGTTGCTAGTGAAGATATAATCGTATCTAGGGAGATGGTGTCGCCGCTAAAACAACCGACCCACTAGTTGCCGCTAAAACATCTGACCTACTCAATGTAGGCATTTGGCCATAAGTTTTGGAAGTTTTTTTTAAAATTTATTTTTTGAAATATGTGTTTGTTTATAGAATTAATCTAGTTTTTGGGAGATTTTGAAAATCAAAACTTTAAATTCCAAAACTAGTTTAAGACCGCTTTTTGGGCCAAATCATGAACATTTGGGACTTTTTAGCCGGAATTTTTTTTAACACGTCAAAACTTGCCCCAAAAGTCATGTCCAAACATAATTTCAATTTCAAATCAACTATTTCAAAAAATATTTTGGAATCTATGTCAAAACGGGTCCGAAGTTGTCACGACCCGAAATTTCCACATTCGGGAGCGTGATGACGCTTAACATTTCACTTGCCAGGTAAGCCTACCTTAGAATAATTTTAACCATTTTTAACAATTCATCTTAATTAAATAGTAATGAAATCAGCAACTGGAATAATATCTGAATTTAGGTGAACAAACCAAAATAAATACGATGTCTAAATACCATCCCAGATCTGGAGTCACAAGTGCACGAGACAAACAAGGGTCTGAAAAAAATAAAGCTGTCTGAAAGAAAGCACACAACTAAGATAAAGTAGAAGGGGACTTCAGAGCTGCGAACATTGTGCATCTATACCTCGAGTCTCCTCTGATAGTTGAATCCGAACAAATTTACAGTACGCCGCTGGGACCAACTCCGGTATCTGCACAAGAAGTGCATAGTGTAGTAAGAGTACAACCGACCCCATGTACTCTGTAAGTACCGAGTCTAACCTCGATGAAGTAGTGACGAAGGTAGGACATGTCGCTTACATTAACTTGTACGCAATAATAATATAATAAACAAAGGATATAATAATAATTCACATGGGGAATCAGGAATATAGACACCTCTAGTATTTCTATGAATAGAGTCATTTATGAAAGTTGCGTATTTTGCTCGTTTCGTTTGTATCATTTGGATCATGCCAAAAAGAAAGAAGGGATAGCCTTAACATACCTTAACTCCGTTGATTCCTTAATACCTTCCAAGAAATTCTTCAAACAACTCAGTTCAATCTACCACATCATAAGGAGATTCAAAATCAGTGCTGAGTAAAGGCTAAGTCCTCAACTTAAACTAGTAGCTCGTTTACGTAAATTTGGGCAGCATCTCCCCTGTAACTAGGCCCTCCTCCAATACAATATACCAACAACAAAAAGAACACAACAATAACAACATGTAAGCATCATTTTTCAACCTTATCTCCATCATTATATACCACAAAACAGCCCACACACCCTAATCACTTCATACATAAAGCGACAACCAAAGTAGTGTCAAACAACTTAAAATAATATAACGACGAACAACCAGCCCACCATTCCGTCATTATGTGGTGTTTATCCACACCATTTATCCTCCAAAACTTCATTAAACAGTAGAAAAATATGCAGCCCAAAGGCAACACGAAACAGCCTACAAAACAGTCCACTACAAGTCAAATAACTCGAACTCACGGCTTCCGATCACCGTCCCGTGAGTTATAACTATTAGGAAACGAATTTATCAACATTTCTTGATATTTAAACACTTAAATACAGAAAGTAAACCTTTTCTTGACTATGAAGTACCTTTCAAAACTCAAACTACAAAGAAAAAGAGAGGCGATATAGCGATATTTACGTCGTAGGGATCGTTTTAATGTTATCGCTTCTTTATTCCGTGCCCGAGATGATAATCTTGTTTGAAGCTCTTGCATAAAGCTTAATAGTAAAGTTAGGGGTGTTATTTGGGCGAGCTCTCGGAAAATATGGAGAAAGAGACGAGATGGGATGCAAAAATTCCATTTTATTTAAAAGTAAAAAAGGTGCTACTTGGCACCCTATGATTGGCCCTTTTTCCAACGCTTATAACGTTCTATCCAAGTATCGTATGAACAAACGGTTAAGAGAGCTAGAAACTACATTCCAAGAACTTCAATTTGGTATATAATATGTCCCAAAAAGACCTCATATAGCACACGAAATTTATTTCTCAAAACGCTCTGTTACAAGGCAAATCCTTAGTCGGGTTTTCCGCAACTTTAATCCGATTTTTCCCAAACTTCATATTTTCTATACAAACATCATATATAGCCATATTATGACTTTAAAATCATTTAAATCATTATTAACAAGTCTCATATTCATTATGTCACTTTGGAACGCACAGAGTGTAAAAATCTTCCCCCCTTAGAAACATTCGTTCTCGAATGTTAAACTCCCAGAAATCTATAGAAATTTTGGCAGAGTCTTCTATGTAAGAGTACTACTACCAACTTGTCAAACAGCAAATCCAACAATACAAATCCACACAGGGCCATAATCATCAATAACACCAATGGCCTCACACGACCAATAACAATATCTAACATAATAATCAAGTACCATATACGTACCTAAAGGCTGTGATGTCTTAGTCTGATCCTTCTCCGGAAGTGGAAACAAGTGAGGATATCTAGTCTTCATTTCTTCTTCACTTCCCGAGTCATCTCCTGCACATTATTGTTAATCCGAAGTACTTTAATCGAATCTACATCCTTAGTTCTTAATCTCCAAACTTGTCTATCTAGTATAGCAATGAGAGCTTCCTCATATGATAGCTGCTCTTTAAACTGAACATCGTCAATTGGAATGACTTTAGAGGGATCTCCAATACACTTACGAAGCATAGGCACATGAAATACTGGATGTACAGACTCCAATTTGGAAGGCAAGTTTAACTTATATACTACTTGGCCTACTCTGCGTATAATCTTATAAGGTCCAATGTACCGAGGGTTAAGCTTTCCTTTCTTACCGAATCTCATAATGCCTTTAATCGGTGACATATTTAGGAATACCCAGTCATTTACCTGAAACTCCAAGTCTCGTCGTCGATTATTTGCATAGGACTTCTGACGACTCTGTACTGCTAATAGCCTTTCCCTTATAAGTTTAATCTTCTCAACTTCCTGTTATAGCAACTCTGTTCCTACTAACTTAGTTTCCCCAATATCGAACCATCATATAAGAGACCTACACTTTGGTCCGTAAAGAGCTTCGTATGAAGCCATCTGAATGGTAGAATGATAATTATTATTATATGCAAACTCAATAGGTGGAAGATGATCATCCCAGCTACTCGTGAAGTCTATCACATAAACCCGTAGCATATCCTCCAATGTCTGAATAGTACGTTCAACCTGACCGTCTGTCTGGGGATGAAATGTTGTACTAAGACTTACCTGAGTCCCCAATCCTTTTTGGAAGGACCTCTAGAAATTACCTGTAAACTGAGCACCTCTATCTGAGATAATAGATATAGGGACACCATGAAGTCGTACTATCTCTCTAACGTAAAGCCTTGCATAATACTCTGTTGAGTAGGTAGTCATGACAGCAGAAAATAGGCTGCTTTTGTAAGTCTATCAACAATAACCCATACAACATCGAACTTACATTGGGTATGAGGTAAGCCTATGATGAAATCCATATTAATCACTTCCCATTTCCAAGTCGAAATCTCCATAGCCTGTAATAATCCACAAGGTTTCTGATGCTCAATCTTAACATGCTCACAATTAGGGCACTGAGCAACAAACTCTGCTATATCCTTCTTCATTTTATCCCACCAGTATATTCCCCTGATGTCATGATACATCTTCGTCACTCCTGGATAAATAGATTAATGAGAATAGTGAGCTTCTCCCATAACCTGCTGGCGCAACCCTGCCATATTAGAACACATAACCAACCTCGATATCTGAGGACTCCATCTCCTGTAATCTCAAATGGTGTATTCTCCTTTTGAGGGGATGTATCTCTATAATGAGCTAGCACAGGATCCTCATACTGGCGTTCCTTCACTTCAATTACTAAAGAGGATGTTATCGTGTCCTGAATAGTAACTCTGGTATCACCTGAGTCCAGTAATCGAACTCTAAGACTAGCTAGCTGATGAATCTCATGGGCTATCCCACACTTCTCTGGCTGTAAATATGACATGCTATCCTTAGAACTACGGCTGAGGGCGTCGGCTACTACATTCGCCTTCCCCGGATGGTATAAAATATCAACGCCATAGTCTTTCAGTAGCTTCAACCATCTCCTTTGGCGTAAATTCAATTCCTTTTGATTGAAGATATATTGAAGGCTCTTATGATACGTATAGATATCAACATGAAGGCCATACAAATAGTACCTCCACATCTTATAGTTCCTCCATATCTTTAGTGCATGAATCACCGCGGCTAACTCTAAATCGTGGGTCAGATAATTCTTCTTGTGCTTTCTTAGTTGTATTTAAACATAAAAGCGATTACTTTTCATGGTCGTTCTGCTACTTGTTGCATGAATACATGGCTTATCTCATTGCCCACAAATATTGGAATTTCCTGTAACTCATATGATCTCAAATATCATCTTTTGATTTTTTTTTATTCCCGTTCATTAGCCACGATAGGTGCCACTTTCTTATGGAGTGCGTACAATGTTGTTGTGAGACTGTTGTTAGAAGACCATTTCTTCCTTATGTAATTGTGCTTAAGTTGAAGACTTCTTCCTTATTCTCTCAGCTAGTCTTTCTTTGTAGTACTTAAGAGAGACCCTTTGACTCCTGTAAAGCTGTGAGCTTATTACATCGTATACCCGAAAGAATTATTTTTTTTGACGTTCTTACTCGCCTATAATTATCCATAATTACTTACCTCCGCGCCCTTGTGCTCGTAAGGTTGATTCTGAACTGAAATGTTTGGACAGTCTTCTCAGTGGCACCATTTTGTTTTTCTTTTTTCGTAACACTTATACGGTACCTTTAACAACCCAACTCCTATCTGAATATTTCTCAAGGATTATGATGTCATCATATTTGCGAGATTGAATTCCCTATGTTGGGTTTCACTATGTTTATCTTACACAACCTGCTGATTTGTCTATATCCTCTTATTTAGCCATGGCTAGGCTCTTCCTGAATCAACTACTATCTACACGTTAGTCCATTCTCATATCTATATTCTGTGTAATCTCTCTTGGGTTATATCCTTTGTCTTAACTTACCCCGCACACTGGCTCCTTATGTATCCAGTGTTCATTTACACTTATTTATCAATAACATCTAGTGATGGAACCCTTTCTCCTCTCCCCGTTGTCATGATTACATAATGTTCTGGAGTCGTATCATATACGTAGGTTCTGAATAAATGCAATCTCATTCCTTTTGCCTTTCTACCACATTCTTCCTTTACTATTCCATAGTTACCTTAACCACATAACTCCGACTTAATACCATATCACACCATCTCCCCCTTTTAGGGGAGTACTAACATTTATTGCTATGAAGATTTACCTATACATGTTTCATCTCTTCATGTTTGGCGTCTTTTCACATCTTCACGGACTCTTACTTGACTTGTGTTAACTCTTCTGTACCAGGGATAATTTAATTTCTTACACACAAAGGTGACACCTAGTGTAACTCGCACACTTAGTCCCTTAAGCTTAACTCTGCTTACAGCGCTTGTTTTAGGGAACCGTCTTCCTGAATGACCTTTAAAAGTTATTCTTCTGTTGTCCATTCAATTATCGCCCAGAACGCAATCTCTGAAATTCTCACAATGTCAACTATTATCAAATCCTTCGGTCCCGAATTCATGTTCAGTTTATCTAATTAACTAGCCCATACTAATTTCTATTACTCTGGGGGTCGAACTTTTCCTTCTGGTAATCATGTATGAGTCACCAACTCATTTCTCGAAATAGGGACATGACTTTATGGCTTATACTCTTTTATTATCTCAAGGCTTGTAACTTCTTGTATTTTCCTTCACTTGACTATAGAATCTGTAGTCTTGTCATGTTTTGATTTACCGTTATCATCCATTTATCACATCTTACTCATAATGCTTCATTTACTTTCTTTTTATTCTCTTGCTAATATTTCTGTCTATCACCTTATTATGAAAACTTCTTTAAAACATTCTTTCACTTTTAGCCCCCTTGATTCAACTCACTGGCTCTTCGGGTCGCCTAACACTCTCTCTTTACTAGGGACGAGATCCATACAAAGGTAAATATTTATCCCTTCTAGGATTCCAATACCAATCTTCTGAAATTTCTGAACATTCTAGTGTTTCTATCTGATTATACTATTCTAGAATGCACCATCTGGGTGCCTCACAAGGAGAACCAATACCACGTTTGCAATATTCTTCAGAAATGTGAGCTAATGATAACAATCCATCCACAATTTTGGGTTACTCTAACCCCAGCTGGATGCTGATATCCCATCCTTCTCTTAAATTATATATGTTATCTCCCACAGGGCATAACTGAAATGGGTGTTGTCAAGTGAATATATCTTTGTTATTGTTGAAAGTAACTCATAATGCTTATATTTCTCTGCCTGAATTGTAAATACAGATAATCTTCACTAACTGGGTACCTCGTATCCTTCTTCACCTAGCTTCTTTTACTTGTTGAAACTTGTATCTACCTTTTGATTCTCTAGTTGCTTTTTACCATAGGGGGTATATATATATATATATATATATATATATTCATGCCTTAGGGCTCCTTATCAAGAGGCTCACACGTCGTAGAACACACATATCTACTGAAGGCCTTACATTTACTCATCATAAGCATGATGCAAAGTCAAGTTCCTCTGACTCAACTCTTCCACAACCACATTCAATCTCTTACCAACTGTCTTTTTGGATGTAGATGTCGTTGTATAACGAATAAAATAGAACTTAGGAGTTTGAACTTCTTACAACTAAGCTCTACCACACGATCTAGAGTAAGAAGAAAGAGTGACAGTCATAAATGCCTCGTAGCCTCCTGCTTATAAGTGTGGTACACAACACACCCATAAACAAGACTCTACTAGACACGGCTTGTAGACTCCCTAGGACAAAACTGTTGTGATACCACTTTTGTCACGACCCAAACCGATGGGCCACGGCGGGCACCTGGTACCTTACTCAACCGAGTACCAACGTAACGTATCTTTCATATCATACTATCATAGGTAAATGAGCCGGAGAGGCTATTGTGAGATAAGTAGAATAAAACATGAGTAAATACTCAATATAGGGTGACCCAACTTGATATACTAAATTATACATATGACGTACTGGCCTATAAGGCCATACCAGTATCCGTATATATGACATCTGTCTACAAGCCTCTAAGAGTACATAAATATCATAAAGGTCGGAACAGAGCTCCGCTATACCAAACAATACATATTCAAATCATACTGACCAAATAGGCAACTCCGGAGCAAGTGGAGTGCACAAACACCTTCTGCTGAGCTGATAGCCTACTAGGAGAACTCTCAACCTGTCTATCGGGACCTGCGGGCATGAAACACAGCATCCCCAGGCAAAAGGGACGTCGGTACAAATAAAGTACCGAGTATGTAAGACATGACTGTAGTATATAAAAGACATGAAAGAAACATGGAGTAAAGAACTCAACCGAAAATTTTGAATAGCTCTATGAATCATGAAAATTTATAATGTCATGCATGTGCGTATGAATGTCATACCATGCATAGTTATATGTGTACATAACATCATCAAGCCTCTGAGGGCATCCGATCATATCATATAATATAGCCACTGTTGGCAAAATCATCAACGTATACCAGCTGATCAGGTGGTGGCGCGTATATAACGCCATAACCTTTTCTCATATCCCATATACATATAATATACGCGTATATAGCGCCTTCTGGTCATGGGTCAATTTACATGTATAATGCATGAAATGCATAAGAAATACGTTAATAAGATTTCTCGAATATCTAAAATCAATATGCCTTTCGGGCAAACTTTATCAATTATGTATTTTTTTGAGACCCATAAACAGAGGATATAATAATAATTCACATGGGAATTCAAGAATATAGACACCCCTAGTATTTCTACGAATAGAGTCATTTATGAAAGTTGCGTATTTTGCTCGTTTCATTTGTATCATTTGGATCATGCCAAAAAGAAAGAAGGGATAGCCTTAACATATCTTAACTTCGTTGAGTCCTTAAATACCTTCCAAGAAATTCTTCAAACAACTCAATTCAATCTACCACATCATAAGGAGATTCAAAATCAGTGCTGAGTAAAGGCGAAGTCCTCAACTTAAACTAGTAGCTCGTTTACGTAAATTTGGGCAGCATCTCCCCTGTAACTAGGCCCTCCTCCAATATCATATACCAAAAACAACAAGAACACAACAATAACAAAATGTAAGAATCATTTTCCAACCTTATCTCCATCACAATATACCACAAAATATCCCACACACCCTAATCACTTCATACATAAAAGGACAATCAAAGTAGTGTCAAACAACTTAAAAAATATAACAACGAACGACCAGCCCACCATTCCGTCATTATGTGGTGTTTCTTCACACTATTTGTCCTCCAAAACTCCATTAAACAGTAGAAAAATATGCAGCCCAAAGGCATCATGAAACTGCCCACAAAATAGTCCACTACAAGTCAATAACTCGAACTCACGGCTTCCGATCAACTTCCCGTGAGTTCTAACTATTAGGAAACGAATTTATCAACATTACTTAATATTTAAACACTTAAATACAGAAAGTACACCTTTTCTTGACTATGAAGTACCTTTCAAAACTCAAACTACAAAGAAAAAGAGAGGCGATATAGCGATACTTACATCGTAGGGATCGTTTTAATGTTATCGCTTCTTTATTCCGTGCCCGAGATGATAATCTTATTTGAAGTTCTTGCATAGGGATCGTACCACTCGAAATATACCATTCTGGACCACACCCTCCATTAGGCTCACTAAACGGACTAGAGCGTCCTGAAGTACATGAGTAGCTATGAATCCTTCCGGGACCTGAACTTGTCCAACATGTACAATCTAATTTGGAACCTCCGCTTCGAAATCCACTTGAGACTCCACAACAGGTGTTGTTGCTCGAGCTCGAGGCTGGGCTCTGCCCCTGCCTCTGACACGACCTCGGCCTCAGCCTCTACCCCTGGTCATAGTTGCTACCGGGGGCTCTGGTCCCTGTACGTCAGTAGATATATTACGTGTTCTCGCCATCTGCGAGAGAATAAGAATAGAATGGTTCCATCATCGATAATAGAATAAAATCGCACGACATAATAAGAAAGAAGTGATATTGTTCCTAAACTTCATAGCCTCTGAGAGATAAGTACATACGTCTCTGTACCGATGCTGCAGACTCTACTAAGCTTGCTCGTGACTCGTGACACCTAAGTAACCTAGTGCTCTGATACCAACTTGTCACGACCCGAAATTCTCACATCGGGACTACGATGGCGCCTAAAATTTCACTTGCTAGGCAAGCTAACATTAGAATAATTTTAACCATTTTTAACAATTCATCTTAATTAAATAGTAATGAAATCAACAACTGGAATAATATATGAATTTAGGTGAACAAACCAAAATAAATACGATGTCTAAATACCATCCCAGAACTGGAGTCACAAGTGCACGAGCTTCTAGAATAATACAAACAAGGGTCTGAATAAAAATAAAGTTGTCTGAAAGAAAGCACACAGCTAAGATAAAGTAGAAGGGGACTTCAGAGCTGCGAACGTTGTGCAGCTATACCTCGAGTCTCCTATGATATCTGAATCCGAGCAAATCTACAGTGCGCCGCTGGGACCAATTCCGGTATCTGCACAAGAAGTGCAGAGTGTAGTATGAGTACAACCGACCCCATGTACTTTGTAAGTGCCGAGCCTAACCTCGACGAAATAATGACGAGGCTAAGGCAGGTCGCTTACATTAACCTGTACGCAATAATAATAATAATAATAATAATAATAATAATAATAATAATAATAATAATAATAATAATAATAATAATAATAATAATAATAATAATAACATGAATAGAAGTAAGACAGGTAAATCATATCAATAATTGAAGTCAATTCAGCAGTCATAAACCTTCAATTAATTTTCGTTGCGGCGTGCAACCCGCTCCAACAATATAAACTTAGAATAAAATATGTTGCAACGTACAATCCGTTCCAACAATAAAATCTTTTAATTTAATTCCGTTGCAGCGTGCAACCCGCTCCAACAATATAAACTTTCAATTAATTCCGTTGCGGCGTGCAACCCGATCCAACAATATAAACTTAAAATAAATCTGTTGCGGCGTGCAACCCGTTTCATCAATATAATTAAACAACTCTTAAATGTAAAAATACTCTAATAAATATCACATTTAATAAGAAATTATTAGGCAACAAAGCATACAATAATTATGATTTATTTAGGAAACAAGTAATGACAAGTAGCAATTAATTGTGAAAATCAGGGAGAAAATAGGCAATTTAATATTTAATATACTAAATGTGAAGTAGCAATTAAAACACATAATTCAAATAAGCATGTAGCAATTATAGCATGAATCCAAGACATAATATTGGACAAGGAATATGAGATAATTAATTAATATAATAATTAATTCATGATTTAAAATAATTTATGATATTCAGATAAATATGCAAACAATCAATTTGACGACGTATAGCCACTCGTCACCTCGCCTATACATCATTACACATGAAATTCACTTAACAAATAATTCAGGGGTTCTATTCCCTCAAGTCAAGGTTAACCACGACACTTACCTTGCTTCGCAACCGAATTCAAGATTCCAATAAACCTTTGCCTCGCAAATTGACATCTGAAAGCTTCAAATCTAGTCACAAACAATCCAATATACTCAACACGAATCGTAGGAATTAATTCCATATGAAATTACTAATTTTTCGAAATAAAATCAGAAATTCAACAAAAAAACAAAATCAACAGTGGGGCCAACGTCTCGAATCTCGGAAAAACTCACGAAATCCGAACACCCGTCCTGAGACGAGTCCAACCATATAAAAATTATCAAATTCTGATGTCAAACGAACCTTCAAATCTTAAATTTTCATTTTTAGAAAGTTTTACAAAAAATCCAATTTCTTCCATCTAAATCCGAAATAAACGATGAATATAAACATGAATTTATGAAATATAATCACTTTCGGATATAGAACACTTACCAAAATCGAAGTCGTGAAAAAACCCTTTGGAATCGCCCAAATCTGAGACTCAAAATGCAAAAATGAGTAAAAATGACTAACACCCAATTTTTAAGCATTATGTCCAGCATTTTCGCATATGCGGACAAATTTCTGCATCTGCAGACTCGCATTTGCGGAACAGGGCAGCCAAGCAAAGGACCACATCTGCGGACCATCACGTCGCAGAAGCGACTGCGCAAAAGCGCGAAGGTAGCTGCAAAAGTGAGGACGATCGGATCTGCGATCATGGCACCACAAAGCGGGCGCACACCTGTGTCCCAAGCTTCGCAGAAGCGAAGCTTCTCCCCTGGCCTCAAAGTCGCAGAAGTGACACTGCCTCTGCAGGTGCGAAACACCAGAACCAGACCTCAACTTTTTACCAAAATGGTCTGAAACACGTCCGAAACTCACCCGAGCCATTCGCGACCTCGTCTAATTATACCAACCGGTCCCGTAATATAACGCGGACTTACTCAGGGTCTCAAATCACGTCAAATAACGTCGAAATGACAATTAACACCTCGATTCATACTTATGAGTTTCAAACTTTTCACTTTACAAAACTCGTGCCGAAACGTATTAAATGAATCCAGAATGATTTCAAATTTGGCGCACAAGTCATAAATGACATAACAGAGCTATTTCAATTCTCGGAATCTCATTCCGAGTCCGATATCGATAAAAGTCAATTTGTGATCAAACTTTAAAATTTTTAAGCTTTCAAACTTCTAATTTTCAATAATTGGCTATAACTCGAGCTAGGGACCTCCAAATTAAATCACGGGCATGCGCCCAAGTCCCAAATTACGATACGGACCTACCGGACTATCAAAATACTGATCCGGGTCCGTTTGCTCAAAACGTTGACCGAAGTCAACTCAAATGAGTTTTGAAGCTCCATTTCACATTTAAATCAATTTTTCACATAAAAACTTTCCGGAATGTTGAAAGGTGCTATTTGAGGGCTCAGAACACCGAAATAAATATTAAATTTAAAGATGACATATTGGGTCATCATAGAAGTCTATGATGTGGAACCTTTTTTGGTAGTGTATTTGTTGTTTTTTCGTGACGAGTTTAGTTGCAGCTAATAGGTACTTTTGGAGCTATTATAGCGAAGAAAGCTGACAGTAAAGATATACTAATAAAGTTGACTAGAAGCGTATTTGTGGCGACAAAGAAGAAAGATCTCAAAAGTTTGACTTTATTCAATCAGCTTAAATTCTACGCCAAAACAAGTGGACATGACGAAAATACTACTTGGGATATTTCACTGAATGTGGAAAAAAAATATTTGGGTTTTGGGGTGGGTTGTACTAACTTATGAGAGAAATGTAAGAGCTTGATGATAATCCAACCTTCTATCTCGATTGCAAGATACGCCTTTCTCTAGGACACTGAAAATACCATCACAAAATATATTGGATACGGAGACATGAAGTATCTGCTATATTTAATTTAGACGTTGCAAGTCGGCCTCGTTCCAATTGAATACCTTTAATAGGCCCAAAGGTGTACCAGCTCGACACATTCTGCTGACATGATTGATAGCGTGAGTCGCACCGTATTTGAGAGCATGAAAATGATGCAAATTAAAAGATTGATGTGACTTAAGGTGTCATTCTTGTCAAATATATGAGTTGATAACAGAAGCTTTCTTCGTGATTTTAAATATTCTACCTCTTTTGCTATAGAAGATGCAAAATACACTTTCCTTTCATCTTGTTTACAAGTCTAAGATTTGGCTTCATTTGGATCGAAATCAACAAAGAAATAGACTAAGCACCGTTTGGACACACGAATTTTTCCACTTTTTTTCGAAAAATTTATATTTTTTTTCGAAATAAGCGTTTGGCCATAAAATTTTCATTTTTCACTTGAAGATGAATTTTAGAATTTTTCGAAAATATGAAAAACTCCAAAAAGTTATTTTTCAAAATTTTCACTCAGATCACTCACAAAACTTCAAAAACAACCCAAAATTATATTCATATCCAAACACAACTCTAATTTTCAAATACCATTTTCTCTTAAATTTTTTTTTGAAATACCATTTCATCTTGCGAGTTTAAGTGAGCGTCGCAAGATGAAATGGTAATACAAAGAACAAATTTCATATTGTACATACAGAAGACATCAAAGGAGGATAGAACAAACGCGGAAAGACAACTTTAACTTGAATAGCAGCAGCAGCAGCAACAACAACAACAACAACAACCCAGTATAATCCCACTAGTAGGGTCTGAGGGAGGCTAGTGTGTACGCAGACCTTACCCCTACCCTGGGGTAGAGGTTGTTTCCGATAGACCCTCGGCTCCCTCCCTCCAAGAACTCCCCACCTTGTTCTTGGGGTGACTCGAACTCACAACCTCTTGGTTGGAAGTGGAGGGTGCTCACCACTAGAGCAACCCACTCGTCTTTTAACTCGAATAGCAATGTAAGGAAATTCATGAGACAGATGCACAATCCTGCAACTTCTACAGCATATTCAGACTAAACACTATAGTTACTAGTGTTCGAATAAGATCCTCTCCCTTGACCAGCAGTAGAAAAGACGATTTCACATCCGTTATAATTGTAACAATCTTCTGAGAACCAGTTTACTAATTCCTTCCTAGCATTAGATACTAATTTTTCAGCTTATCGCACGGATGATCAATCCGCTAATGTATGGATCACTGAAGTCTTGAATGTACAGGTGCATTTACCTAAAAGTGCAGAAGCACATGCAAATACGCTATTGCTCCTTTCATCCTTCATGTTCAAAGTTGTTCTCAATATGAAGAATGTAAGTGCTAATAAATGCACAGAAGAGGGACTTGCACAAAAGAACATGGCATTGTAATGAAATGGGATAAATGCATAGTTGTTATTACAAGTCTATGTCATAGGGAAATGGCAGAAAAGAAACAACAAGCTAAGGTTCGAGTTAACATCCCAATAGTTTCTCTCAGAAATCAGGGGGATTTAACATGCAATATAGCTAACTGTATATTCTTTTCTCATTTTGCACACTAATCCTTCTAAGTTTTGTAATAAAAAACTTTATGAACATAAAATCGCCAAAAATGCCTAAAGATGTTTACTTGCACAGAGAATACATATGCATTGCTGATAAACTTGAAACTATTGTACAACAGCAGAGGTTAAAGAAAGTTGAACCTTGAGCAGGTCTATTAACAGTGGAATCTTAAAGCAACCACACTCGGAAAGCTCCAAAAAGATTAGAACATAAACACGGGGTCACCTCTTCAGTGGCTTGTAGAGGACAACAGTAACATATTTGGACTGGAACCTATGCGTCAGACCAAGAGCAACAACGGATTGAGAAGCCCATCCTTTCTCTATAAAGAGGTGATTAAGCACTACATGCTGGGGCTTCGGAGAAGAAGGTGCTTCTTCTGAGTTTTCAGAACCAAGAACAGTTAGATGAAGTTGGGGGGGAACTGCCACTGGATCCTTTGCAAAATCCTCATCTCCCAGCAAACCTTGCCCATAGCTAGAGTCAGGTGACGGTGGGGCCTCAAACTCTGCAACACTTTCGAGGTTCTCCGGCACATTATCCTGTAGGAAGGATGCAAATTGTTTTATCCATGTACATGAGCCGATATCCTTAAGAAACAGCAGGCATAGCAAGATATTCTTTTTAGCCTCCTAACCAAATATACCAACCGCAGCATTTGCGCATTTCACACATGAAAATACATGGTGAATGCTCCTTCTAAGTAACTTTGCAAGCCTCCCAGTCACATGTTTATGCATTAATCAGCCATCAACGCATTTTTTCCATGAGAATCATTTTTCTTTTAGACAAGTCTTCCCCTTACCTTTCTGAGTAATATATCAAACTGCATATATGTATAGAGTGAATTACCTTGTTCTTAAGTAGCTTTTCAGTAGCTTGTATATCTCAGTGGTTTTATTACCTTGTTCAGTAGCTTTTCACTTTTAAAAACTCTTGATTCCCTATCTCTACCAACCAAACTCGTTTAGCTGTGCATACATTTAAGGAAGCTATATGTGAATAATCCCTTGAGATAAATTTCTCTTTCGTGGTCTTACTGAAAAATAATCCATTTATGCATAAAATATTAATTAGGATAGTTTCATACCACTGGCACCACCTAAGGTTTGAAAAGCTACACAGGCGTCCATTCTCATTAATTTACTAGCTTACACATTACCCAGAACATGTTTACTACTGTTATAGTAAACTGTTTAGTATCTGAAGAGATATTTTCACTTTTACCCCTAAATAAGAGAGAAACACATTTCCTCTTTAATTAGGACAAGGAAAAACAAAACGAAATAAAATGGCAATGCCAAGCTGCAACATTGCAAACTCTGCCTACCCTTTAATGAAGACTGCTAAATGTGCTAAAGTTATCAAGATGCCACTGCTGTGATAATGCAATTAGCAATTCTAGCCAAAGGTAAATCAGCTTCCCAACCAACTAAGCAGGAGGCGGAATACTCACTTACATTAACATCAAGAAGATTAAAGACAACGCCTGTCTCATCTGCTACACATGGAAGATCTGGGATATATCTGACTTCTCCATCCACAATGAATTTGTAATGATATATACCCATCGGAAGGACCAAAAGAATGGTGTGGTCCTTGCCTGATCTTTGGAGAATCTTCCTGCAAGCAAATATCATTGGTGGATACATTCAGAAACTCCATTAATAGGAATTGTCACAGCAGCTAGTGCTTGGTTGAATCTGGATCAACTCCTGAACAAGAGGCCAGAGTTTACCTTGATCTCCAGTTGTCCCAAGATCCTTGGATAGCAACATTATTACCACCATAACTCCATGTTATCAAAATAGGTATGCCACTCTCTGGAGAATGATCAGAGGCATCCTGAGATTCATCGCCCCACATTTGGTCGGTAGCAGGATGGCCATCCCCTGCTTGTAAAGGAACTACTGGGACCTGAAAAGGAGGATAAAAAGAGAGGATTTAAGTCTCGAAATCAGACAGTCCTAAGTACCTATGGGGTTTATTGGGGTGCCTAAAGAAGCAATTAACTTCTCCTGCTCTATCTCCAAGTTAACTACAAATAAAAGGTGCTTGCTTTTGGTTATTGGCCAACCTCAAAGACACATGTCTCCCTTCTTGGCCATTTAGAAAAAGGCATAGTTGGAGCGACAATGTTGATTATAACAGCATAAATGTTAATAATACCACATAAGCAAACAGGAAATTAAACTCATCAGCCACAGAACCATTTTTGAGATGAAAAGCCAGAAAATATGTTAACTTCACTATGGAGTCCTGCTATCAATATCTAACGGCAGGAAGGAATGCAACAGAGTTTTGTCCTTGGAACAGGGTATGGAAGAAAATTCCCACTAAAAATAGAGGGTTTTTTTGTCTGGAACTCCAGATGGCTGTCTCACCCAATCAAGCCTCCAGAAGAGACTATTGCTTATGTGCACGAGGTGTTATATGTTCATCAGAATATACAGATCACCTATTCAAATTGTACCATAGCTTCAGAGTTATTTTCTCTTACTTATCCAATGTAAAGTGGCGAATGCCACATAATTCGAGGGAAGCAGTCTGGAGCTAGATGTGAAGAAAAGAACCAAATATCACGTAGAGCCTTTGCGATTACAACCCATGCCTGCATACTATGGTTCATTTTGAGAGAAAGAAACAGTAGGTGTTTTGAGAAGAATGAAGCTGCATCACGTGCCGTAACATATATACTAATACTTTTTTGCTTTTTGGACGAAAATTGAAAGATGTATACAACTTGGAAACACTTTTGAGTTACTAAATACTTTATAGGAACTCAGGAAAAACTTGTATATCCACTATACTGAAAACTTGTATACAGATGCACTTTCTTAGTGCTTCTCAGCTAAAGGAAACAAAATACATGAAGAGCCAAAGCACAGTCATACAAGTAATCAAATGAAACGGGAAAAGCATTACTGCAAGCTCCTGAATGGACCTAGAACAATTCTTCGAACTATGTCCCCCCCCCCCCCCCCAAACCAAGATAATAAAAAATACAAACCAAATCCCAAAAAGAAAACGTTAAAAAATTATATTAACAGGAACCCCCAAAACTGAAAAGCTTTCCTGAAGAATGGAAGAGCTCAAATTAGGGGAGACAAGGGAGGAAAAAGGTAAAAAGTACTGTCACAACCAAGGTCCACATACTTACTCATGCAATGCGTGCAGCCATACCCACAAATTACCCCAAGTCAATGGGATATCCAACTGGAGGAAAAAGGTATGCGAGGGATAGTGGCCACATAGTCAGATGCATCAGATGATGTTTTTTTTTTTGATGAAGGTATTTCATTAAAAGGCATCAAGGAGATGCAAAATCACAAAAGAACAGAAGTACAATATTGTTAGCCCTTTCCAATGTGTCAATCTAAAACAAGGGAGCTAACGAAGTCCAAAAAATGGTCGGTGCTAATTACAGGGGTTGACTTAGTCCAACAAGAAAGATCAATCAAACATCTAGCTTTGAGAGAGTGATTTGGAGTTGAGGTTCCATCAAACCATCTTCGATTCCTTTCAGTCCATAGGCACCAAAAGTAACTGCAGGGATTATCACCCAGATGCATCAGATGATATTATGACAAGTCTAAAAATGAAGGACATATGATCTAAGGCTTCACTTAGGCTAAGGGATCTGAAATGCACAATAATGAATCTGATTCAAATCAACAACAACAACAACAACATACCCAGTATTATCCCACACCGTGGGGTCTGGGAATGAATCTGATTCAAATCTTTGTGAATCTTTGTGAAAAAACCCAATTCCCTGTGACTTATGGGTATCAGATTCTATCAAATTTCTAGCCAAATACATAAGTAGATTTCAAGAGGCAGCAGTAGATGTGTCAATTAGCCAATGATCCATGTAACCCATAGCAAAGCCCACCATCCCCTCTTCCATCTATCATATCTGTCCATCTCAGTTTTTTATCAATCTTTCCGAATGTATTCACTCCACTGTTTTCTGCAAAACTCTATTATTTTCTATCTTCCAGCACCATCTCCATCTCCATCTGAATGGGATATTAAACCCATTGAATTGCATAAGTGAACAAATAGCAATCAGTAGCTTATTGGTTTCCAAGAAGCCAATAACATGTAACCCAACTAGGGAAGATCTGATTCTACATGGCAATGATTACCACATATTAAAGCAATATGAACTATGTTACATGGACTCAATTACGTACGTAGCTGATACAGGTGCAAGTAACAGGAACTTTTTGCAAATTTCTATTGTATTCCGAAGTTTCCACACGGAACATATGAATACCATCACTCCTGCTCGACATGGGTACATATAGGCAAATAAAATGAACATAGTTCTGGACTAGTAACTAGGGATATCCATAAAACACCTCTCCTCTAGCTCCATCCTCAGATCTCTTTTTTGAAATTCAAAAATAGTAAGCGATTCCATAAGGGATTTCTGAAGTGAATTATTTATCTCATCTACCTCCCCATCCCTAAATCTACCCTACTCATCAAGCAACACATATATAAGCCTAATTTGACGATTATACTATTCACTATTTGAATTTTTATCGTTCATGATTTATTATTCTAAATTTGTTAAAAACAGAATGTTCTTATCTATTACTACCATTTTATCCATGTATCTTAAATAACTCGACTTCCTATTTCCAAATCAAAATGCATGAGCACAAAATTTAAAGCTTTATGCCTTTGTTTAGACAGATGAACAGAATTTCAAATCTGTTAAGTGAAGAGAGCTAAGACAAAAGAGTTAGAACCTTTACATCTCTCCAGTGTATGAGCCTCACCAAGAAGAATTTAAACTAATTTCATCAACAAGTATCAGTTTGTAAAATAAAAAATCAACTATTGTGAAGAAAAATTGCCTTAATCAGAGCAAAGCTCGCATCAACTCCAAATTCCACTTGACTAAGGATTCACTAAAAGATTTCAATAATCCTACTATGATTGAAGCATAAATTTTTTTCAACCGCCTCTTGCTCCGGAATGCATTAAGCATCATTATTACAGAATATTGTCATTGAGAGACATAGTTATGTGATGTTTTACTTTTTAGTCTGTCCCAAAAAAATAATACCTTACTATATTTAGAAAGAATTTAACTTTGAACTTCTTATTTTAGCATTAATTACATGATTTATAGCCACAAAATTATCTGTATATGGTTTTAAACTGCAAATTTAAACTCTAATGCTTCGTGGCCAACACTCAAACACGCACTGTTCCTATAATGCAAGTATATATTTATGCTTAAATTCAAATCATTTGTACTACACAACAACTTCAAATCCTAAATCCGCCTCCGAAACTACCACCACACACACGCATATACACACACAAAAAGAAACACACACACATATATAACAGTAAAAGTAACAGAAAAATGGAAACCTGAGGTCCGAACAAGAGAGGTGAAGCAGAGCGATGTGGACTTTGCGGAGGAGAATTGACCATTAAGTCAGCTGAAGCCACGCGCGTGGTCCGAGCGTGATCTTCACCAATATTTGCAGATTGAATATTACTGGATCTTCTTCCCGACACCTCATCAACACCGCCACCTCCTCCGCCAACGACGGCGCCGTCTTCTCTTCCGTTCGCATTCCCCATGTCTTCACCAATAATGCTACTGAATATACATGTGTACGTAAATATATAGAGAGAGAAAGTAATAGGAGTCACGTTCTCTTTTGGGTTTATATAGTATCCTGTCAGACTTATTAATGGAGAAGGTGAGATTGGAGGTGGCTTAAAATAATAAGACACACTATTTTGAGTTATTTACCATCATTGCCCTCCATTGAGCTAAGGATAACTTTCTTTTTAATACGTACAAACTTTCATATTTACGCCACATTAATAAATACAATATATATTAATATTTTATATGCACATTTATTATTTTCTATATATAAAACGTATAACATTTCACTTTAATTTTAACTATAAGATTAAATTATTTAATTTGATAAAAGACGAAGTTTGATAAGTATTTATCTTTTTTTTTTTTAATACTCCTGATTTCTTGTTCGGACATCTAATTTAAAGACGAATTCATTACTTTTATATCATGATTATTGAAATTCAATGTTTTTGATATAATATGTATTAATTTTAATGTGAAAACTTCTGAAAAAATTGTTAAAAATTGAATATGTTAAGTTAAAATCATGAATTTCTTTCTATCTAAATTAATGTACGATCATCATATTGATTATGAGTACTTTTTATATATATAAAAAAGCTGGAAAAACAAGCTGGGGAGCAGAAAAGGGCAGAGATGGAAAGTGAGAAGAAAGAAAAAAAAACGAAAAATGGAAAATTTAGAGGATAAATATGGATGACGTGGAAAGATCAGAAACGTTGACCAAGGATAACTACAATATGGAAAGTGGAGATTTGCTGAAATTTAGTGTATGTACAAAACCGTCAAATCGAAGGTACTTTTCGGCGTGCTTATATTATCCCCTTTGGCTGTGTGCCTACGTTGGTTTTAGAGAAACGATAGCGACACCCCCCCGAATATATAAGCAATTAATAATGTGGAAAATACTACAAAATTATCCTCGAAAGGGAGTAGCTCTTCCTACAAAATTATCTTCCTTAACATGTATGAGTCCGAGCAAAGTTATTGATTTCGAATGAAACTATAACTTATAGGTCCGCCCATGGCTCTCTCTCCATCAAATATCTTTGCAAGAATGAAGAATGTGTCTCATCTTGCTTTCAAATTACTAGTTTACAAAGGCAGTGGCAAACCTATATGAACATTTTCAACACAATGGGCATAAGGGGCAGTCATGTGTACTAAGCTCCCGCTATGCGCGGAATCCGAGGAAGAGCCGGATCACAAGGATCTATTGTACGCAGTCTTACCCTGCATTTCTGCAAGAGGTTATTTTCACAGCTCGAACCTGTGACCTCCTGGTCACATGACAGTAACTTTACTAGTTAGGGCCAAGCTCCCATTTTCAACACAATGGACATTTCTTCAAAAAACCAACTAGCAATATGCCCTTTGCCAAGTAAAACAAGTGATAGATGCAGAGACCTACAAACTCCAGCAACAATACCTTGACTGATACTCCAGTAGCCTGACAATAGAATAAGAATGGAACTAGTAGTTGGCATTAACAGCCAAAAATGTGATACATGCTAAGATTCATGGCACTAGGTTGCACAACATTCAACAACAACAAAATCTCACAAGTGGGGTATGGGGAGGGCAGTGTATACGTAGACATTGCCTCTACCTTGTGAAGGTAGAGAGACTGTTTCCGACGGACCCTCGGGTCAGTAAAGGTTGCACAACATTCGTAATGAAGAAAGGCCCCTACAATATTCTATTTTCCGGCAATCATAATTCAACAAAATTCCTACTTCAAAAGTAGAAGTACCATGACTAGAAGCAAACATGCTAATCAACAAGATTTAGGACTTGAGTTTGAAGCACTTCTAACAGTATTCCAAATTTGGACAACCGAATTTGCAACACGAGGGAGCACTTGAAGAAGGCCACCAGCGGCCAATCCAATGGCAAGGGCTTGAGGGTAGCCTGGCTTGGAGTCAACTTTCATATCAAGGCTAAGAAGTCGAGCGTTTATGACATCCAACTTTCTGGAGGTTTCGGATGACATATTCCTATTATTGCGATTCTTATCATTTCGAGAAGTGCTGATCATCCTGAAGAGAGCACCCTGGAGATCGTCAATAACCTTAAAGGAAGCTTCTTGAGAGTCCATACCTTGCGATTCATAGTGTGATACAAGCTCTTTCGGGCTTGGCAACTTTCTTGTCACCTTCTTTTTGCTGCTCTCATTATCGTTGCTGGCGGTCGCAGTATCAATCTCTTTGATCTCCTCCTTCCCATTTTGAGGTGGTTGGGAAGGTTTTGCCATTATCTTTCAAACAGTTTCAGATTAAGCCTCTGCAACTGGCAGAAAGAAAATTAATAGAAAGAGGCTGGCACTGCAATTATAAAACTCAAGCAAATTAGCAAATTGAAGCATAGCAATGAAATTAGTACACCCAAAACAAATGTCTGAAAACAACTCTCTGTAGGCAACAAATCATATTCCAGGTAAGAATGTATAATACAAAAGAAGTAATATCATAGCCTATTTTTAATAATAATTAATAAATGACTAACTACTTAAATAAATAGACAGGTGAAAGTTCTCATTGACATAAAGTGACCAAAACTGCAGACATAAGTGCGGCCATAGATAAAGAGAACAGGAAAGAGCGCGGCAAAAAAATAAGATACTGTAAAAACCACTCACAAAGTAAGAGCACAAGCCAAGTGAATACAAAAATCAGATTCTCCTTTTTCTTTTCTCTGAACACGATACGAACTTTCCCTATAAATCAAAAGCAGATTATGTAAATACAATCGGCCTAGCTCCTTTTATTTAAAAACTAATGCAGGACAAATAACAAGCCCAACGATTAATATTTTGAATCTCAAAAAAGCCATTTTTGACCAGCAACCAGTATGGCAGTTGATCAGAGACCATTTATCCCCATCAAACAACTCATATGTTTCACCTTCTAATGAGCAGACATGAAAAATTGTTGAATAAAATATTTAAAATACTTCATACAAGTGCTATTTCCACTGAACCAGTCAATAAAGTCACGAGATCACAAGATACCCAATCTCAAAGCTAACTTCCACTTGACTCGTGAAATAAAGAGGCCACACACAGAGGGGAACAGCCGTGAAATTGAATTTGATCAATTATAAATGCTAAAAGAAATTCATCTTAGTGTTATTTTCTTGCAGGCACAGCATGAAAAATATAGTCAAATATTATTTCAAATTTTTGAAACCAAATCTATGAACAAACGGATTAACACCGGTTTTCAGCTTCCTTTGGAAATGACTACAAAGCTGATATAATTAGGTGAGCTCACCGTATAGAAGTTAACAAGCATTTAAAAATACTGCATTTCTAAGATTACTATTCTACTCAATACTCCCTTTGGATCATTTCCTCCACTGGGGACATAGAACTACCAGAGCCACAAAACATGCCGTTTTTCCCAAAACAAAAACATGCCTATGCTGTATTTAACATATGATAAAAATTCCTTTGGACGTAGTTGCAAATTAAGGTTAAATCCACAAAATTTGAGCCACTAAAAGTGAGCAAACTTAGGCTCATTAACCAGGTAAGCAAAGAAAGTTAATCCGTATCAAGTCACAATACGAGAAGGGATCAACATTATTTCTGTCCAATGTTCATAACGATTTTTCTCTGCACCAATCAGCAGATATACAAATTAAAACATTATAAAGGAGTACTACCATACAACAACAGCATACCCAGTGAGGTCTGGGGACGATTGTGTGTACGCAGACCTTAACCCTATCTTGTACAGGCAACAGAGGCGGATGCAACATATTAGTACCGGGTAGAACCCAGTACTTTTGACGCTGAGCATAAATTTATGCGTAAAAATCTAATAAAATTGCAATAAATAGTAGCTCTGAATCCGTAACTTTAAAAATACAATGAGTTCTGCTAAAAAACTTAAAGGTTGAACCCGTAAAGTTTAAATACTAGATCCGCCACTGGGTAGAGAGTTTGTTTTCAATAGATTGTCTGCTCAGGCAAGCATAGTCACAGCAGTTTAGAAAAAGAAATACAGTAATAAAGAAGCATACACATATTTTAGTGGTACTGGCATATATTATCTATACTACAAAATAAAAGGATACATAGAGATATGATTTCATGACTAAATTTGAAACAAGAATAATTGGACATTCAAATACATGAGCTTTCGACTGTATAATTTTCAAATATATACATATATTTATAGAAAGTCAAAAGAAACAAAACCCTTATTGCTTCAGATATAGAATACCATACCTGTGAATACAATTGCCGGAGAAAACAGCGGGGGAAATTATAAAGAACTGTTGAAGCTGTAGCTAGGGGATAAGGGAAGGGGTTTGGGTTTTATGAGAGGGAAATGGAAATATTTGGGGCAAATTACACTACAGTTCCTTCTTATATTAGATTGAATAGTTTAAGCATATGCGTATTGGTCCATTGATTGAGAGTTGACTTGAAAAACTAGTCCTATTGATTGTCAATTAGATCTATTTTTAGAGAAAATTAGAAAATTAAAAATATATTTTTTGGATGCTTAAGAATTTATATAAAGTTGCTTCTTATAAACATATGGAAAAACACTTGTCAAAGATTATGCAGGTTAAAAGTCGAATAATAAGATTAAATTTGAAATTAAAATCTAGCATGTTTTATTAAAAAGTCATACTAGTATTTATTTAGGAGTATCGTACATGTGTAGATTTACTCAATTACCAATTCAAGTATATAGCAAACTAATTTGTAAACATGATTAATCTGGCGAATCATTTTTCATAATTGGTGTTGTATTTGAATCTCATATCAATCTCAGCATTGTAAGAAAATAAATGATAAAGATCCTTTTAGATAAGAAGATAATAACAATAATTCTCAACCTACGTTACATGAGTTCTTCATTTGTCTTTGACGTATTCATGTTGAAATGTCTGATACGAGTACAAAATACATAGTTTGAATTCTTTAAAATACACTAAAAATTTAACTGTACGCGCTTGTATTGGATACATAAATAACGCGTATCCAATACATACCCGTTCCCTAGTCCATGTAACATAGCTTTCACTCACTACTAATTGAGCTAGCCCCAACTCATACAAATCATACAATTTTCTAAACATATATATTACAATTAGTTGTCTACTCAAAGATATACAAACTAACACATCCTCTTTAGTCAGGCAGTGAAGTAGCAATGGAACTTATAATTCCAAGGACATAAGTAATCTCTGTTCTTTTGATAGAGATGATGAAGCTTCTTCAACAATCTGCATAGAATTAATTATCAAACAGAATAAGATAAAAGAAGGCTAAGAAGTAAGCAATTTCAAAAGGATTTAAGTTATACAGTATAAAACAATTACACAATAAATTCAATTTAACCGGCTATAGCAAGTTATTACTCTACTTTCCAGGTTATTGTATTGGGTTTGCTATGACTTTCTACGAAGAGCTCCCTTTGTTATAGGCTTAACCTGATGGTGTAAATAATATATACATAATCAGTCCACAAAACTTAAACTCATCTGAAGAGGTTTTGTGATGTAGCGCGAAGGGCTGATTCCATATACATTACTATGTCTTAAGTCTTAAATTTTTTTGCTCCTTGAATGAGTGTTACTATTAGGAGCTCGTTTCATATAGATTACATAAACTCTTTTTGCTCCTTGAATGAATAACACTGTTAACTAACTGATACAACCAGAATACATCTCCAAATGAATTTATCTGGAGCATAGATCATGAATTATGAGGCTGAAGACAAACAACGGTTCAAACATTAAGAAAGCGTTCATAAATAACAACTGTCAAACTAAGTGTAACCAAAATCTATTGTTTGAAGTGACGAGGAGGAAATCACAAAATAGAACTCCATGAACAGCTGTTTTATGCTATACTATTTCGACTTTTTGAGCATTATGTGTTGCCATGTGACAAGTAAAATAGCTCCTATTAACAAGGAAATTTGGGTTTCTCTTATCCACCCAGTCTCATGTGGCTTTATTTCCATAAGTTTCGGCATTCCATCTGGCATCCTTCATATTCCAAATTACTTTCTCTAAAAATGTGCCAAGAAAGAGTTTCATTAGATAAACGTAAACCTTCATTTTCTGGTCCCTCACAACTGAAATTGGATAGCTTAACAGTCTATTAACAATGTTTTACGGTCACAAATAGCACTTCAACTCTTCGGATGATTATGAGGGACATAATGTAGACATTAAGATGTTTGAAAAGAAAAAACACACTAACGAAAACAATCGTTCGCTTATCATAAAAGAAAAAAAAAGGCTAATAAAAGATAATCATTCGCATACACAGATATACGGCACTACACACTAGCAATCAGATGCTCAGTATATGGAAAAACGGATTGAAAGCTAACCGTAAAGCCAGTTTTTTTGTATAGTTCCTGGCCAGGTATGTTGTCTGCATTTACATGAACAAATAGTTGCTTGAAACCTGCTTGTACACGCAGAAAATAAGATTAGTAGTTCAGCGAAATTAATTAAGAGGGACGGCAATTCTGAACAGGTAAATCTGTATGAAGAGCATTTTAAATAGTTTAAAGCTGAAACGAGGCACCTTGTAAGGCGGCCGCATCAGCAGCCAAATGTATCATATTTGAAGCAATACCCTGACGTCGAGCAAACTTTGCAACACAGACATTTGCAATGTAAGCGTATTTATGTGAATCAAAGGGATCTTGACATGCCAAGACAGCTGATAACCTTTTGATTTCCTGGAGAGAATGAGACGAAAAGGAATTCAGTAGGTTCCACACTACCCTAGTACACATTAAAACTTTAATATTCAGCTAAAATTTTGGTTAAGTTAGTACCCCTGGGTATCTCTCCCTTTGTACAAATTGTCGGATTGTCAGGTCCAAAGTTCCCACCACGCTGTTAAGTACTGTTCTTCTAACATTTTTCTCTTCCTTTTTGACCTGAAATATTTGAAGGCTGAGGAATATCCAATATAAAGATCAAATTTGAAAGAATAACTATCACATAACAATCATCTTACTTATATGAAAGCAAATATCAAATTCTAAAAGAATAAACATCATATGACAATCATCTTAAGTAAATAATAGACATTCTTAAGTATGCTTATTACACTTTGAACATTATATTTTGCGTGAAGTAGACCTTGTTGGAAGAAGAATTAGGCCACTTGGCACAAAGTGGTGGAGTTTAATTGCTCAAAAGAGTAAGAATCTTCTATCAAAATTCAAAATGTACGAATACATTTGAAATTTAAACATATCCATTCTCACATTGGATGAAGGAATTGCTCAAATGAGCAGATTCGTTACCTCCTACATTTGAAGTCTGCCAGAAACATCCAAGCTTTAAGTGTTTTTGCAGTTCTTTAATCAGAAAATAGTTGTTAAAGTCAGAAGCAGTTAACTCTTGTCCAAGCAGGAAATTAGTGAACACGTAACAAATAGCTGATAGCCTGAAAAATATTTCCTTTACTCTAGATAATGATATAAGACGAGAGGGGGTTGCTCTAGTGGTAAGCACCCTCCACTTCCAACCAAGAGGTTGTGAGTTCGAGTCACCCCAAGAGCAAGGTGGGGAATTCTTGGAGGGAGGGAGCCGAGCCTCTCTACCCCAGGGTAGGGGTAAAGTCTGCGTACACACTACCCTCCCCAGACCCCACTAGTGGGATTATACTGGGTTGTTGTTGTTGTTGTTGTTAGATAATGATATATAAGACACTTAGGTATTCGATAGCTTAATGACATGAAGAGGTCTCATCTAAAGCAAAGGCGACCGGAAAAGTTCAGCTGTTAGCTTGGTTTGTCAGACTTTATGCACCAAGAACATTAGATACTATTAAATGGGCAACATGCAAAAGATTGACGGACTAAATGCAAAGCACTACATTTAAAATCAATGGCAAAATGAAAGCAACTCTGAAAGTTAGAAAGCCATTTAAATCAACTATCACAGACCGGTTGCAACTTGTGCATATGCAACACTAAGGAAGAACAAGGAAATTGTCTAGAAGCCACTATACATACCGCAACAAAACAAAAGCATTTCAAGCAATTTCCATCCTGACCAGAACATCTTCTCTTTAAAGCATAAAACTCCTGCACACAGATAGTGGAACAAAAAGAAAAAAAGCAAAGAAAAATGAGGGTGTTAAGCAATACTAGCCGCAGAAATTAGAGCAACATGCGATGATCAATATTTATGCAAATGGAGAAGAACATTACAGCAAAGGTGTTGCTATTTATATATGCCAATATATGTCATTATCAAATGTTACATGTCTAATCAAATGCAAGGTCATCAGCCAGGTGAAACACCTTTTCTCCAATTAAAATTACCAACTTATGTCCTAATAGCAACCCTAGAAAAATATTTCACTTATTGGCATTGAAGCTCGACGTCAAATGAAACCTATAGTCCCAAATGCTAAATATTACCCTATTCAAATTTCGAAGTAGGCAAAGATCTGTTTTTCCTCTTTTGTCAAGTCTAAGTAAAATCACATAAGCACTGAACCAATGCCGGAAACATGAAAATGCAAGCTCACACGATCTTACATGTGAATTTTTCCTAACGCTTTTACAGAACCGGGCTTCTTATAGCAGAGGATACAACTTCCATTTGTCGCCTAACAATTACTGAAACTTCAGCCTCACGCAACTGATACAAACCACGAGTTGGCATGAGAAGAATAGCTCTCAGAATAAGAAACTGTTTATGATAAGGAGCTCTCACACTAAGAAATAGATATAATGCAGTGATCTCTATATGGGTTCCATCGAGAAATATGTGAGGGCCCGCTGAAGTTATTACTAACTTGCCAACCTAAAGATATAGATAAAAGTAATGATAGGACAGACCATTGGAGCTAAGCCATGAGACGGGGCAATTTTTAAAACAACTATGTAACTGCTTACTGTTATTCTAAGTCGTAGGGAAAGGGGGAAATGTTTGATGGTAAAATTTAAACTTCAACCAAATAAAAGTTTAACTGCTAACAAACAAAAAGTTGTTTTTTACTGCAACTGACCTGTTCGGCATACTTTCTTTTATATGCGTCAACATGCCTAAAATTAGCAAAAATACAATTAATATTTACCATATAATAACTCAGACTTACATCTAGAAAACAATTTTAAACTAGTCCTAATTATATGAGGGACAAGTGATAAGAGCAAGCTCTAACCTCATATAGGACACAGATTCCCAATGAGCTTCTGCCCGTAGCCAGGCTGCCGTCTACCATTGACAATAAGACAGAAACAAGAAAATACGAAATACTTTTAGGAAAAGTAACAAACAAGAGCCATGACATTTTTATTTAGAGGAGCATAGAAGCAGCAGAACAAACCCAATATTCTTCATCCAGCATGGCCTCACGAGCAATGAAACGACCAAAGTTCCGCTTTTGCAATCCACAGTACCCATCATCAGTCTGCTGCAGCCGGTTAAAAGATAGCTCGGGTAACTTTGCATTGTCCTGCTTTGACAGGGGTGTCTGCCGGATACTTTGGTCATTATTGCAATGTACTTCAATATTTTTCCATCTATCATATGAAACGGGAAAAGCCTCCCTAGGAACAAATTGGATACCATCAAAGAGAAGAGAAAAGGCAGAAGTTAGATGATTTTTTTGATGCCGAAAAGAATATAGCTCAATAAATCTTTTGCCTTTCATAGGATGAAGAAGAAGATATCTTTAGAACTTAAGCCTCTTTTCTTGGTATGTTCTTGACAACAACATTATCCCCAAAAACAAATTTAGAGATTTTCACATACATTGCACAAATGTTCAACAACACGTCAAAGTCGTATCAAGCGTTTTATAAAAATGGTCCAACGCCCAACCTTAATTATTCGGAAACATAAAATCATTTAAAAGAACTTCTTTGCTACCACTCTGTTTGCAATCTGGTTAACCGGAAAAAAGAACCAATTTTATTCACAAGCAACCATTTTAAAAAATTTCCAAGTTTAAGAAAGCTATTAGCTGCATGTATATCCCACAAATTTGATTTGGCATTAAGTAAATTGCAAACTAATTTGGCTCGGCTATATAAATCTTCTATGACTACACAACTCCATTGGACTCGTTTCATTCAGAATCACAGATAAAAGAACCAACTTTATTTACAAGCAACCATTTAAATAGATACCGAACTTCAGAAAACCATTAGCTGCATATATATTACAACAACAACAACAACAACAACAACATACCCAATATTATCCCACATAGTTGCATATATATTCACCAATTAAATTTGGGTATTAACTAAATCACCAAATCCCAAACTAGTTGAAGTCAGCTATATAAATCTTCTATCTATTCCACTCCATTGCACCAACTTCATTTAGAACCACAAATAAAAAACCAACTTTATTTACACTCAAACCTTTAAATAAATACCAAGTTTTGAAACCACCATTAACTTCATATATATCCACCAATTCAATCTGGGTATTAAGTAAATCCCCTACATCTAATTCCACTTCCACCCATTTCATTCAGAATCACAAATAAAAAAAATAAACTTTATTGAACATTCAACCTTGTAAAGAAATACTAAGTTCTAAAAAACCATTAGCTCCATATATATCAACCAATTCAATTCCTGATATTAAGCAAATCACAAGCTAGTTCAGGTCGGCTACATGAATTCTATAAATCTATTCCACCCAATCCACCAATTTCATACAGAATCACAAATAAAAAAAAAATATATTTAAAATGCAACTTTATTTAAGTAAATCACAAACTAATTTGGACCCTTATAAAAAAAAGGGAAATCATAATACCTGCTAAAAATGTTGAGAACAAAAAGGGGTTTATTTTTCCCTTGTTTAGAGAAAACCCAAGTAAGTTCAGGCTGTTGAATCTTGAATTGAGGCAAAAATTTACTTCTCAACTCCATTTTTTTTTCTTTTCCTTTTTCTTGTTGAATCACCTGGGAAAGATTCAAACTTTTTTCTTGAGACCCTAAGAAAGAGGAGAAGAAAAAGAGTATTAAAGGAAAAAGAGAGAGGGTCAACAGTACTATTCCTTGTGTAGGTACTATCTATCCATTTGTTCCCTCACAAAAGGAAAAAAAATTAGGGAAAGAGTGAGAAAAAATAAATAAATGGGATAAATATATATATCCACTTTATCCACTTTCCTAATTTAAGTAGGGTCTACATATTGACATTTTTATGCAGCCAATGTGGACTTATTTTTTGATTTTCTGATAATAATTTAAGATTTTAGCTTACATCAAATGAATTCAACTATTTATACATATACAAAAAAAAGTTGTTTTATCGTTTTAGACGGTGCAATTGGTCAATAAAGGGATTCACTTGAACTAAAGGTAATTATCTCTTTGTGGAAGGAAATAGTAGTAAATTTTGAACTTATACGAGTGTTTAGAAAAGAAATAATTCAGAAAGATGTAATTACAAGAGTAAATTTCGATATAAAGAATTTATTTGCCTTTAAATTAATAACTTTTGACCTTTTCATGTCTCTCCTTCTATAAGTCTATATAAAAAATAAAAATAAAAAGGCAGTCTCGTGCACTAAACTCTCACTATGCGTGGAGTTCGGAGAAGGGCCGGACCACAATGGCCTCCTTCTATAAGTCTATTTTTTTTTTGGTCTATAGACACGTTCGAGATTGTCAACTCTTAGGGTGTTATACTACTCTTAGGGTACGCGCTTTGCGCGTGCTTCCTATATCAACAAATATACCGTTGTAATGACCCGACTTGTCATTGTAAGAATTAACGCCCCGTTCAGTGACTTAAGGTCTCGAGCAGCTTCGCAATATGTATTATAACCCCGCGGGTATGGTCGAATTTGATTTACTGGAGATTCTGAATTAAATTAAAAGAACAATCCTTATTTAAGAAGCTTAAAAGAAAAGAGTTGACCGGAGAGTTGACTTTTGAGCAAACGACTCCGGAATAGAGTTTTGATGATTCCAATAGCTCTGTATGGTGATTTTAGACTTATGAGCGTGTCCGAAAAATTATTTGGAAGTTTAACCGGGGAGTTGACTTTTTGATATTGGGGCCGGAATCTGATTTTAAAAATTAGAATACCTACATTATATCATTTATGACTTTATGTGCAAAATTTGAAGTCATTCCGGATTGATTTGATACGTTTCGGCGCAAAACATAGAAGTTTGAAGATTCGAAAACTCATAATTCGATTCAAGTCGCGATTGGTAATTTTGACGTTGTTTGACGAGATTTGAAGCCTCCACTAAGTTCATATTGTATTTTGGGACGTGTTGGTATATTTGGTTGAGGTACCGAAGGGCTTGGGTGTATTTTTAGATCATTGGTTGAGAGATTAGTAAAGTTAAGAAATTTGGGAGTTTGGCCATGGTCAATATCGGGTCAAGACTACCTATTTTCAGTATTTTCAGTGCGCGAGCAGGTCCGTAGCGTATTTTATGATTAAAATTCATATATGATTTGTGTCCGAGAGGTTCCATATGAGTTTCGGGGTGAGTTTTGAGCGAGTCCGGGAATTTCGGCACTTCAGAGGACAAGTGCGGACCGCACAATTTTGTGTGCGGCCGCACTTCTCGTGATTTTCGCGGGTTCACTAGTCCGACTTCGGAAGCTTATCTCTTTTAATCTACAACGAATTTGGAGATGATTCAAACACGTAAATTGTAGCCCCTTGAATCTAGTTTCCAGAAAGATATAGTACGAATTATTTGGACATTTTTACAGAAAGTTATGGGTATTTTACTGAAACCTGGCAGTGCAGAGTATTGAAGTGCGGCCGCAGCACATGGAATGTGCGGACCGCACAAATATTGTGCAGTCAGCACAATGAGGGGCCAGATTGTGTATTATAAAATCGAGGGTTAGGGTATTATTTTATTTTTTGGACTTTGGGAGCCCGATTTGTGGCGATTTTTCGTGGGATTTTCAAGAAGTTCATCGGGGTAAGTGATTCTAACTCAGATTTGGTTAACATACATGAATATATCAATGCTTTCATCATTTAATCAGTATTTTGAGATGAAAATTTGGGGGCAATTGTAGAAATTTCATAAAAATAAATTTTTGGGATTTGAATACCGATTCAGAGTCGGATTTGGATAATTTTTGTATGGTTGAACTCGTATCGGAATGGGTGATCGGGTTTCGTAAAAATTATGCCGAATTCCGAGAGGCGAGTCCCGCGTTGACTTTTGTTGACTTTTTGGAATAAATTTTTAAGTCGACGTATTATTATCCAGAATTGTGTTCCGATGAATTTTAATGAGGTTGTACAATTAATTTGGTTAGATTTGAGCTGTCCGGAGGTCAATTCAAGCAAGAAGTCGATTTTGAAATATCGGCCTAACTTCAAAAAAGTAAGTATCTTGCCTACCTCGAGTGGGCGAATTACCCCTTAGGCATCGAGTCTTATGTGCCATTTGTGAAATATAAAAAGCTGTGTACGCGAGGTGACGAGTACGTACTCGGACTTATATGTGTAAAATATATTGGATTAAAGTCTTAGGCATATTGTATAGTAAATTGGATATTTGTCGGCATTTATTTAATCATCTGTTTGCCATGCTTCAATTCACATTTATTGAATTTGTTTTTGTATAACAATTTGAGGTGATTATTACTTGTATAATTATGTGAATTTCGTGAATTTGATGATTCGATATTTCTTGGAATTTAATTTTATTATGAATTTTCCGTCTCAAATAATTAATTAAGCAAGTTTAAGAAGAAGTGTTAATATAATTATCTAAATTTGGATTAATGAAGGTGTTGCCCTATGCTGACTATTTTCTATCTCTGTTGATTGATTTTGAGGTTTTATATACATTATGTGGAGCCTTGGGCTATGTTTTGTGAAATTAATTGATTTTATTATATCCTTAAAATTGATTGTGGCCATTGGTCAAATTGTGATATGAGTTGATTTTGTTACGTTGCCGTGATAATATTCCGTGTAAATTATTGTGTTAATTGAGTTATTATTTTGAGGACATAAGGGTGGCATTTCACTGTTGACATTATGTGGGCATAAGGGAGGCATTTCACTGTTATTATGTGTGTTGGGATATTATCTGGGCGGAGCGATATGGGTGGCTATAGGAGAGATAAGGGTGGCTATAGGAGAGATAAGGGTGGCTATAGGAGCGATAAGGGTGGCTATTGATATTGTCAGGGCAGAGGGATAAGGGAGGCTATTATAGGAGTGATAAGGGTAGCTATAGGAGAGATAAGTATGGCTATTGCCAGAGATGATATGTGATGATGTGAAGTAGTTGCATTGGTGATTTTATGTGATGCTGTGATTTTCCTTGTGTTTATTTTTATACCTTGTGCAATTTATTTTATTGTTGGTAAATTGATAATAGTCAGATTTATGTTGAAATTGGGAGCCTGTGGCTATTGCCAGGTGGGTTATGAAAAGAAATGTGGACACGAGGTGCCGTGAGTAAATAATGATGATATTGGCACGTGAACTGTCCGTGCAGTTGAGATATGAAACGTGGGCATGAAGTTCCGGGGAAAATATGATGGTTTTATTATTGGCACGTAAACTGTCCGTGCAGATGTGATATGAAAAATGGGTACGAGGTGCTGGGAAAATATGATGATTTAATTATGGGCACGAAGTGCCGTAAAAAATATGAAAGTAGGTTGAGACCCGTGTTTACGAAAAATATAAAAAGGGTTGAGACCCGTATTTTTATGATTATGAAATGGGGTGTCACATGGTGACTTTTTATCGAAAGAATTATATTCAAAATATTTATTTGGAAGGATTTTTTCAAAAATTATTTATTGAAAGAATTATATTTGAAAGATACATATTTGAGGAAATTATGTTTGAAAGAGATTTATGGAAAGAATTACATTTCAAAGATATTTATTTGAAGGACTTGATTTAATTTAGTGTACTTGTATTTATTATTTGTTGAGCGATATTAATGGTGTTCTTGTTGCCGTTGTGCATATCATTGGTTGGTTTGTGTTGCCATTATTGTTATTTGTTTCCTATTATTTTGTATATCATATTGCACAGGTTATTAGACTAGTGAGTATCTTGACTGTACCCCGTCTCTACTCCACCGAGGTTAGTCTTGATACTTACTGGGTACCAACCGTAGTGTACTCATACTACACTTCTACACATTTTTGTGCAGAGCCAGGTATTGAAGATATCGGACTCGAAACAGAGTTAGAGTGGGATCGCAAGGATTCAAGGTAGAGCTGCATGGTCGTCGCAGTTACTTGGAGTCTTTCCATATTATTGTACTGTTATTTATTATTCAAACAGTATGAAGTATTCGATCCTTGAGATCATTTTATGTATTCAGTTAGAGTTCGTGACTCAATATTACCAGTCTTGGGAGGTTGTTATATCTGTAATTATTTCCGCTGTTAGTTTCTATTTAAAAAAATAGTTTCGAAATGTAATGGAAATCGGCTTACCTAGTCTTAGAGATTAGGTGCTATCACGACGCATGTGGTGGGATTTTGGGTCGTGACAATCGTGTTAAAGAATTAAAATAAGTAGTATTAAAGAAAGTGTTTGAGATACAAAAAAAAGTGAGTTCCTAAACTTGATAGAATGTTAATTTCACTTTAGCTAGTTCAATAAAAAGAAAAATTATGCATCGCAGAAGTCCTTAGAATTATGTGGTATATCTTGTAAAAATTATTATTATTTTGTATCTAATATCAAAAATAAAAAAGTAACACAAAACTTACTTACCACGATCGATCAAAGATTTGGCAAATAGCACAAATTTAAAAATATTATCTCTTGATCTTTTTGAGATTCGAGAATAAAAGACTTGCCCTATAGGTCTTAGAAAAAAGGTAAATGTGAATAAAGTCTAAGAATGATTAATATTAAATTAATATTTTACAACAAACAACTAAATATATTAAAAAGATATAGGGAATTCAATTTGTAAGAATATTTACAAAATAATAATAATAATAATAATTAATGACAAATCATATAGAATATAATTTTTCTTCTATTGTTTCATCTTTATTGTTTCAAGTTTGCATTTTTACCAATTTGACTCTTAATATTTCACAATAACCGATCTTACTCTATTTCTTATTCTTTCAACGTTAATGCACTTCTTATGGAACAAATATATGAATGCTAGGAGTTTTTTTCATTTGAAAAATACTTTTACTTATATGATAATTTGGGGGGGGGGGGGGGCCACAACCCAAAATCTCACCTGTTGTGATGGCGCCTATCTCAATACTAGGCAAGCCAAAAACAAAATCCCAATAAACTACCATTTCTTTTAAATTTGAGAACAAAATAGTTAAATTCAGCGGAAGAAATCTCAAATTTTAAATATAACACTCCCAAAACCCGGTGTCACTGAGTACATGAGCATCTAATATGAATACAATGTCTGACTGATAAAAAACCACTGTCTGAAAGTATAGAATAGTACAATAACTGAAGGAAAGAGAGACAAGGTCAGCGGACGCCAAACAGCTACCTTGATAGTCTCCAACTGATAGTACTCTGAAATCTAACAATCTCTGTGTCCGAAAGTACCTGGATCTGCACACGAGGTGCAGAGTGTAGTATGAGTATAACTAACTCAATAAGTAACAAGACTAACCTCTGGGCTGAAAGAAATGATGAGCTCCGCAGGTACAGTCCAGTAAAACTAATGGTACATAAATATAGGCATGCTTTCAAGTTCAACAGTAAACTCAGTACAAGTGAAATAGATTAATATTGCATGATATGAGGCATATGACATCTCAGTAGAAAGACCTCAAGTACATACTGGTCATAAATTATCCGGTTACTTAGTACTGTTTATGGCCAATCCAGCCCAGGGGTGTTCCAACCCGTATATATATGCACATCGACTGATAATCAGTCACCCAATACCGTATAAGACCAATCCAGCCCTGGGATAATTTATCCCTAAATATAAATGATACTGACAAGATCCATGTCCACATAACTCATTACAATACAAATAAGTAAGGCAAGTCCATGCCCTGGGAAAATCCATCCCATATATATATATATATATATATATATATATATATATATATATATATATATAAAGGTAGTAAGTAAGGCAAGTCCATCCCGAATATCGATGATCATCTACGCTCACTGGGGTGTGTACAGACTCCGGATGGGCTCTTTCAGCCCAAGCGTAATACAAAGCCAATATGGCCTACTACAGGCGGGCTGTCCCGATCCGTATAATAACAAAGCCTATAAGGCCTGCTGCAGGCGGGCAACCCCGATCCATAAAATAGTAAAGCTTATAAGGCCTGCTGCAGGCGGGCAGCCCCGATCCAGAACAATAATAATGTATAAAGCTTATAAGTCAAATGGCTTGCTGCGTTGCACAGCTCAATCCCATAAATATCCTCACAATGGACAATTATTACTGAGTGTGAAATGTCTATTTTAGAATAATTAATTCAACAGCATCACGACCCCATGGGTCCAAAAATATCGGCACATAGCCTAAACATGATCTTTATTACTAGTCTCGGCTTAATTCCTCTATCAAGTGCCACATGTTCAGATAATAACATGATTCTTTAATTTTACTACTTCACAGGATTTATTCAAGATACACTTTCGGTGGTGCAAGTCTACATGTTCGTCACCTATCGTGTGTGTCACCTCCAAACAATTCATATCATACTAAATTCGGGAATTCATACCCTCAGAACCAAGTTTAGAAGTATTACTTACTTCAAATCGTGTAATTCTTTAATCTGGTATGCCTTTGCCTCGTGAATTTGCCTCCAAATGCCTCACATCTAGCCACAATTAATTCGATTCAGTCAATAAAATTTATTAGAATTAATTTCATAACAAAATGCTAATTTTTCATAAAAATCCGAAATTTAGCTCAAAAATCGCCCGTGGAGACCACGTCTCGGAATCCGATGAAACTTACAAAATCCGATAACCCATCCAATTACAAGTCCAACCATACTAATTTCACTCAAATCCGACTCTGAATTGGTGTTCAAATCTCGAAAATTTATTTTTATGAAATTGTAGAAATTCCTCCGATTTCTCTTGAAAAATCAATAATCTAACGCAAAAAATGAAGATTAATTCATGGAGTATAATCACAAGGGATCAAGAACACTTACCCCAAGTTTTGTGGAAAATTTCCTCTCCAAAGTCGCCCAATCCGAGCTCCAAAATCTGAAATGAAGAAAGAAACCAAAACTCACGATTTTATCTCTGTCCAGTCATTTACTCTTCGCGATCGCGGAAAATTCTTCGCGATCGCGAAGCACAAAAATTTCCCGCCCAAAATTTGCCTTTCGCAATTGCGGAAAATGCTTTGCGATCGCGAAGCACAAATGTCCAGCTCTTTCAGATAACCTCTAGTATAATGGTCATAACCTTTTGTACAAAATTCCAAATTGTAATTGGTTTAGCTTTATAAAAACTAGACACCAAGGTCTATAACTTTCATTTGTTGCTCACCTCCCAATTCCTTATATATTCTGAGATATAAGCTTCCAAAGTCAGTCTTGTGCAACAAATAATTTCCAACTCTTCCCAGATAGCCTATAGTGTATCCATCATAACTTTTTGTACGCAACTCTAAATGACAATTAGTTTACCTTTCCGAAAATTAGACACAAAGAGCTACAACTTTTATTTTTGGATCATCTCCAAATTCTTTATAGATTGCGAGATATAAGCTTCCAAAATCGGGTCAGTGCAACAGAAATTTGTTCTACACGATCGCGAAAAGGCTTCCGTGATCGCGATTCACACTGCCCAAACAGCAAAATTGCTCTTCGCGATCGCGACCAATTGTCCGCGATCGCGATGCATACCTCTGTGGCCAAAAACCAGCAACTAAGAATGGCCTAAAAATGGTCCGAAATCATCCCGAAACTCACCCGAGCCCCTCGGGACCTCAACCAAATATACCAACAAGTCCTAAAACATCATACGAACTTAGTCGAAACCTCGAATCACATCAAACAACGCTAATACCACGAATCCTACCTCAATTTAAGCCTAATGAACTTTGAACTTTCAAATTCTATATCTTGTACCGAAATACATCAAATCAATCCGGAATGACTTCAAATTTTGCACACAAGTCATAAATGACATAACGAAGCTATTCCAATTTCCAGAATTGGATTTAGACCTCGATATCAAAAAGTCAACCCCCGGTCAAACTTCTTAAAAATTCAACTTTCGGCATTTCAAGCTTAATTCCACTACGGACCTCCAAATAATTTTTCGGACACGCTCCTAAGTTCAAAATCACCATACGGAGCTATTGGAATTTTAAAAAATTCAAATCCGAGGTCGTTTACACATAAGTCAATATCCGATCAACTATTTCAACTTAAACTTCCAACATGAAAGTTCATTCTTCTAAGCTAACTCAGAAATACCTTAAAACCAAAACCGATAATTTACACAAGTCATAATACCTCGTAGGAAGTTATTCAATACTTCAAATAGTTGAAAGGAGCGTAAATGCTCAAAACGACTGGTCGGGTCGTTACAGGGGAGGAATTGAATCGCATTCTTTTGCAACTTAACCAATTTAATTATTTATTTTACACATTAAAGAAAATATTTTTTTTATTAATTTAAAACTTAATATTAACTCATCCCAAGTTTTAATATTTAGCTATAATTACAACTTGGGATAAATTCGAAAACTTTCCTTCGAAATCCTATTTATAACACAAACTTCACATCTCTTATTTTTATTTTTATAACAAAATAAATTTTACATGATAAAATCTAATAACATCTATATAATGTTTCAAATTATCCTTCAATGGCATCAGATATCAAACACTAATTTAGTAATATAAAATTCTTTACATTAGTACAAAATAAAAGTATTTGCACTTCCAAAATGATAAAGCTGGGATTAGAACTCTTTCATCTCAAGCTCGAATTTAACCTATTCGATGTTTCATGTTGCATATTTATTTACCTGAAGTGAATATTGATCTTTAGAAATGAGATAAGTTAATCTTCTTTCTATTCAATTATATCTTTCAATTTATTTATTAATATTATAAAATTGTGAATGTATGATGAAAATTTAAATTCCTGATTTTACTGTGCTAATGTATAATAAGAATCTAAATCACTGAAATATGTCATATTATAAAATGCATTAGAAGGAAAATAGCCCCCCAAAAGTTGTAAGACACTAAAGTAAACATTTCAAACTCAATTTTAAATTGAGTCCTACGTTTTACGTTCAACATGTAAAAAAAATACTTAGACAAACTTGTCAAAAAATAAATTGGCTAATATCTTTTAAAATTTCATGAGAAAGTTCAATTGATGAACAAAAGAAATTACAATTATTGTTCTTTAATTTTTATTAATAATACGATATTCCTTTTAATTGTTTCAAATACAATGAGTATTCTACTTTTGTTTTATATATAACTTATGTTTACCTATTTTTAGTAGCTCTAAGTTTTGAATGATAAAAATATATTATAGTTTACAACAACTTTAATATTAATGGGCTTGAAATAAGGAAAACTATATAAAATAAAATTTAATTGCTTTTGGAATCCTAAATATAAGATTCTCTACATAATTCAGTTATGAAAATTTAATAATCAGAATTATAGTTTATTTGAGTATCCCAGATATTAGAAAAATAATTAAATGACCATTACTATATATTAGGAAAATATTTTAATTACTATTTTATCTAGTGTGAACTCTATTTTTAAAGGGTAAAAAAGGTGAACGATATTTCGCTAAGAACCTTCGTGCTTTTAATATAGTATAGATAGATTAGTAGTTTCTTTCTTCTCATTTTTTATAGTAAATAGAAAGAAAAAAATGAAAGCTAAAGCTAACACACTCTTGACAATTCCTAATCTATTATCTTGATCGTCTAGTTTTGGTTTTATTTATTGACACCACTAAATTTTGAAGTTAGACATAATATTGTGATAGTTATATTGTTAGATTAACATGATAATTACTACATAATGTCTGAAACTGCAAATCACAGGAAAACATGTGTCCGCTACTCTTAGGGTATGCACTAGGTGACCTATTTACTGTGCAATAGTTCATAAATCACACAGGACATGTAAATCGCACTAAGCAAATTCGGTGGAACGAGTTCTGACTGAGGAGACTGTTGGTAAGGGGAATCATCTCAGATTTTCCACATGGGAAATCACTCACTGAACCAACTCAGCCAAGCCTTGTGGGATGAAACTGTAAATTTATTGTTAAAAAGTTAAGTTAATTTTGTCTATGTCATGACCCAAACTGTAGGGCCGCGACGGGCACCCGGTGTCTAACTCAACCGAGTACCAACGTAACGTATCCTTCTTATCATAGTATCATGGGTAAATGAACTGGAAAGGCTGTCATGAGATAACTAGAATTACACATAAGAGAATACTCGACATGGGATGACCCAACATGATATAGAAGCTTATGCATGCGACATACGGGCCTATAAGAACGACATGATCATTTGTATACTCAAAACATAAAACGTCATAACATTTTTCTCATACCCCATATACATATATTATACGTGTATTATAACACCCCGAAAATTTTCGAAGTACTTAAGTGTAAGGCTTGGTAAAACTTGCAAAGAAAATAATGTTTCATGGTGCCGGACTAGGATTACGTATTTGAGGATTGTAGAAATTCTTCGCGGCGAGCTTGCGAGCCGTGGCTCGGACCTTTTGGGTTGAACAATGCACGAAAAAGTAAAGGAATATATTTGGCGGAACTATGCATTTCTGCGGTCCATTATGCGATCGCAGAATCACTCTGCGGACCGCATAATGGCCGCAGAGTGACGCAGTTAACTGGGTCAGTTGGAAGTAATTATGCGGTCGACTATGCGACCGCATAACCGTTATGCGGTGCACTATGCGACCACAGAACAGTTATGCGGACCGCATAGTGACCGTATACCCAAGCAGTTCTTTTGGCCATTTTGTAACCAATTATGCGACCGATATGCGGTCGATCGCATACCTTGTTCCGGAGCTCCATTTTTGGGTTTTTAAAACCCGACCTTATTTCGTTAAATACACTCTTTGAGCCATTTTTGAGACATAATCTCACATTTTAGAGTGAGAAAGAGTGCCCTAGAGTGAGAAGGTGTTCTTCAATTATTGTTCTTCAATTCTTGCTCAAGCTTTGGAAGATTAAGGAGGAAAACTTACTAGGTATTCATCCTAGAGGTAAGATTCTACACCCTAACCCTTAATTTCGAATTTTGTCTAGAAATGGGTAATAAGCAAGATAATTTTTGGGCAAGAGGGTTGTTTATTTTACATGCATATGTTATCAAAGGGTATAGAAAGATTGTTGAGCTAAATATGGTAAAGATTGGGTTGTGGGATGATGGAATCCTCCATAAAAGGACCTTGAACCTTAATTCACAATTAGTGTTTGATAAAATGCTCAAATGAGCTGAGACCATGAATATCTTCCTAATTATGGTTTAATTTTGTTATGTCTCAAATAGATTAGGATTGCTAGAATTTTCGGAACGTTGTAGTAATTTAAGGAAAGCTCAATTGAGTTATGTTGGCTAAACTTTCTCTTTTGGAATTGAATTCCATAATGTTTCCATGAGTTTCAAAGTATGGGTTGCGTATTAAAATGTGGTGGCTTGAATCGTATTTCAAATGAAAGTTAGTATGCCAAATTGTGTGAGAAAATCTTAATATTCTTAAGACTTTTAATTGCTCATATGTGTACCTAAAGTCTTGATTGGGAATGTCTTATTGTTGATAACCTATAAAGATGGTTGGAAGTGAAATCAATAAATTGGGAATATAAAGTGTGGCCAATGTGCTAATAATGAAAGTTATACTTGTGACAAATGGTGCCAATGAAATGAAATAAGATGAGAAAGATTATGAAATGAGCTTTGACTCAACGATTCCCAAATTGACTTCGACAATATAATCGGCTAAGAGTTTATGAACTCAAGTGATGCCCATATGTGACTGTTTTAGCTAATGATATGATTTGTAAGTAATTTTCAATGTGTTTTGCGTTCTTACATATTTGTGAGTGGAAATTGTGTATGATTTTAACTTGTACTTCGATTGCCAATCATTTTACTCCATTTATTGGAAAGAAATTGATTGTGTTTAAAGCCTTCATTACTAATGAATTTAAAGTTTTGATTTCCGAAATATTCTACTTCTTGATAATTACGATGATGATCTATGAAAGGGAAGAAATGAAAGTGTAGAATATGAAATACGGCCATTGCGTCATGAATAAAGAATCATATGTATGGCTAAGAGAGCCAATGAAATAATAATGTTGTTAGTGGTTGAAAGTACGGATTAGGTGATATGGGGTGTGAAAGGTTATGAGATGTACGTATTTGTACTTTTGTTTCCAATATATTATGAAACCCTATGGGCGGTCTATGAAACGCATAGGTATATTGTGTTATGAAATCCTATGGACGGTCTATGAAATACATAGATATATTGTGTTATGAAACCCTATGGACGGTCTATGAAATGCATAGGTATATTGTATTATGAAACCCTATGGACGGTCTATGAAACGCATAGGTATATTGTGTTATGAAACCCTATGGACGGTCTATAAAACGCATAGGTATATCATATTATGAAACCCTATGGACGGTCTATGAAACACATAGGTACATTGTGTTATGAAATCCTGTGGACGGTCTGTGAACTCATGGGTACATTTTATTATGAAATCCTGTGAACGGTCTGTGAACGCATAGGTACATTGTGTTATGAAATCTATTGTGATATGAAATCCTGTGGATAGTCTATGAACGCATAGGTACATTGTGTTATGAAATCCTGTGGACGGTCTGTGAACGCATATGTACATTGTGTTATGAAATCCATTGTGATATGAAATCCTGTGGACAGTCTATGAACGCATAGGTACATTGTGTTATAAAATCATGTGGACGGTCTGTGAACGCATAGGTACATTGTGTTATAAAATCCATGGTGATATGAAATCCTGTGAACGGTCTATGAAACACATAGGTGCATTGTGTATAAGAGGTATAGATGTGCGATATAAATAAACACTATGGACGGTCTATGAAGCAACTAAAGAAATCTCCCAATATGAGATATGGAAATTAATTTGAACATTGTCTTGATCCTAAATTGAGGTTTGATGTTGATTAAGGTTTTCATTGATATTATGATAATCTTGTTTGTATTATTTGTCATTCTATTGAGAGGGTGTTTAGTTATACATACTAGTGTTATTCGACAGTACTAACGTCCCTTTTGCCGGGGGCGCTGCATCTTTAATGGATGCAGGTGGTTCTACAACAGGTGGCATTGATCAGTGATATCAGTACACTCCTTTCAGCCGATTTGGTAAGCCCCACTTCATTTTGGGGTCATGTATCTTTTATTTCTCATGTACTTTGTGGTTGAGGTATAGCCGGGGCCTTATTTCCGGCATTTCCATATTACTCTTCAGTTGTACTTAGAGGCTCCGTAGACAGGATGTGGGTGGTACTTGATGTTGGGAATTGGATAGAATTGTTGGTATTTGGCAACATGTTTTTCATTAAATCTATAAACTCGTACTATTTTGGAAATATTAAATAATGCTGTTAATGGGAATGAAATGGAAGTGGTTAATGAAACCTCTTCAGTATTTGATTAACGGAGTACATCTCCTCTTTATTCACGAATGAATTTGGGTAGAATAAAATCTAACAGGCTTGCTCAGTCGGGTTCACTCGGTTGATCGTCGGTCGCGCTCCTCGGTTTTGGGGCGTGACATGTATATAACGCCATCTGGTCATGGATCAATATACATGTATAAATGCATGCAGTGCATAATGAAATAAGTCAATAAGATCTCTTGAAATGTCATGAGACCCGTGAACAGACGATATGATAGTAGGACATATGGAGAATCAAGAACATAGGTAACCCTAGTATTTCTAGGAATAGAATCATTCGTGAAAGTGGCGTGCTTGCTCGTTTCGTTGTATCATATGGATCATGCCAAAAGCAAAGAAGGGATAGCCTTAACATACCTTAATTCCATTCAGTCCTTAATACGTCCAAGCAATTCTTCAAACAACTCAACTCAATCTACCATAGCATAAAGAGATTCAAAATCAGTGTTGAGTAAAGGCTAAGTCCGCAACTTAAACTAGTAATTCATTTATGCAAATTTGGGCAGCATCTATACCATATACCAACAATAATGACCAGAGCAATCCAGAAATACATAATTATCAATAACAAGACATCATATAACAACAACAAGTCACAACTACTTCACGACGAGCGGTAAGCTCCGATTGAAACCCGTATACCCCATATCACCCCTTATAGACTTCTTACTTTAACTTACTAGTATTATTAACATGATAATGAAGTCATTCATCAATGATTTCAGCCTTATACCATATATTTATAACAAAAAAAACAATCTATAACTCCAATTATCCTCAATTAGCAACTTTATTCACTAGTTCATGTCTTGTCCATCCATTTAACTTAATCAATGTCAAGATAACCTTAAGCACATGCAAGAACACAATATACATACCTCTTACAGTATCTTCAAGTCGAAATATAAGTTATATTTAGCTTACAACAACCTTCAATAGCAATAAAATACCATAGAAGTGACTTAAGCCAATCTTCACTTCCAATCGCAAGTTTTGTATGCTTCTTTCACAATTCACTTGATAAACATATAGACATGCATAACAACAGAAACCATATCATAATCAAGTTATTTTCCCCATTTTCAGCCATTTATAGTTCATGGAAACAACCTTTCCAAAACAGTCCATTAAAACCCATAACATCTCAAACTATTTCAGGTCTCCCCTTGTAGTATTTTGCTCAAATAATGCAACTAGCACACAAACAACTTTAAGTACATATAGTAGGATTTTATACTCACTTTAAAAAGTAGAAACAACATGAAATTTCAGCCAAGCACGGCCCACAACTATTCTCAATAACACCACAACACTATAGGTGTTGTATTCTCTTCTTGAATCAACTTTTGGTGTTCAAGTTGGTGTATAAACACTTGTAGTTCACCTTGAAAATCTAATATATATGAAAGAGGGACTGATTATTACCTTAATCAATAAGAACAACACGAAAGCTGAGGTTACTTACCTTTGAAGAACCCCCCAAAACAGCCACAGGACGAAGAACTACGATCTAGCAAGCACCACAGGATTTCTAGCGTTGGATTCATGTTTTCATCTTAGGTTCTCACCCTAGAATCACGGAGGGACCATTGGAGAGAATTTAGGAGGATTTAGGAACTGTTTTGGACTAGAAAAATGAGTTAAAACGACGGAGATTTGACTTAAATACAAGCTAGAATTTTCCCCCGACTTTGTGGGTCCCACGGATGTTGCTTGTGCAGTCTCGCGAAAACGCAAATATCTCTCTACTCCATTATCGTATTGATGAACGGTTAAATGAGTTAGAAACTAGACTTAAATACCTTCAATTTGGTATATAATATATCCCAAAAAGACATCATAAAGCTTACGAAATATATTGCTCAAAAAGCTTCATTACAAGGCAAATCCTTAGTCGGTTTTTCTGCAACTTATATCCGATTTTTTCCAAACTTTATATTTCATATCCAAACATCATATATAGTCATATCATGACTTTAAACTCATTTAAATCATGATTAACAAGTCTCATATTCATCTTAACTTACTTAAAATTTTGGTAAACCTTTCTTATCCTTGTAGAAGGATTTCATCCTTTTTGAGCTTACATTAGATAATCCTATAATGACAGTGACGTCTGAAGTACGGGGTATAACAACATGTCCCATTAGAAACATTTGTCCCCGAATGATAACTCTTAAAGGCTTGCGAAAATGGGACGTAACATCATTAAATCGTTTTATATACTTTCAAAGAGGATCTCATTTTCAAGCTTACATCAATTGACTTACGACGTACTTTCACGTACAAAAACATGGGGTGTAACGTCTAGATTAGCTTGATCTATAAATCTTTGTGTCATTTTATTTGATGCAATTTATTCATGTATTAACCAACTTATTGGATGCAAAGGGGGCTAGAAAATAAAGAAAGAAAATACATACAGTCAAAAGAAGAAAAAAGAAACAACAAATTCTGCAATTTTACAAAAGTATTCTCAAACAGTATCTGGACAATGAACAAAAGTGACAATAATTACAAGCATTGCTTTTGTATACTTATAATAATTGAATTAAATCCTGGATGGGATAAGGGGAGTGGAATTTTGGAGGAAAGTACTAGCAGCTGCAACTCCACTACCAAACTTCACTGGATAACCAACATCCTTAAGTACCATTTCCACTCCAGCAAGACATCCCAGTAGTTGCAACTACACAGAAAAAAAAAACATGATTTTGTTATGTAAGTTATACTATAATAAGGAATTATATCAAACCTATAAAAGTAAGAGAGCACAAATTAACAGAGAATGAGTTATGTGACGGTATTTGACTGGGCATGAGTTTAAGATGTTAATTTGACTTATAAAATATAGCAGTGATGATGAAAGAGAGCAAACATCATATTTCAGTTGAAGTGTAAATAGTATAACAACGTTAAACGTTGTATAGAAATAGAATGGTGTAAAATATTTTGGAACGTCCCAAAAAGGAAATTGTGTCTCGGAAATTAGAATGGATTAGGGATGGAGTGGCAAATTCAAAGAGAACAAAAATATTGAGATATGACTCTTAAATATATGTCTAAAACCAAATGGAAACTCTTAACACTAAATATTATGAGTTAATTTGGTTCTTGAACTCTGAAAATCATTATAAGTTGACCAAACACATCCTCTGAGCAAGAAAATAAACATGGAGATTTTATGCTTTTGGCTAATTAGTATAGAGTTGTAAGTTGTAGCAGCCCTTTACTTGATGATATTGAATATCTAGAGCCAATAGACAAACAAACCAGAGCTTATGCAGTTATGCATATGGTTGTATGTCAACTGCTATCTCTACACAAATTCTCCTAATTCTCTGAACCAAACCACAATCTAAAGAAACTTGGTGACAGTCACATGTTCAAGAATGATCTTGAATTCCATAGTAGCAGTCACATGCTCGAGGAATGATCGCGTAATCTTTATCTTGTTAGACTTCACAAAATGTGTCATCAAATATGTAATCTGCAGTAAAAGAGAAAGGTTACCTCATTCAAGTTGCCAAGATGTCCTATTCTGAAAACCTTTCCTGCCACTTTGTTTAGGCCAAGACCTAAGCTTAAGTTGTATCGCTTCCATGCCCTTTTCACGATTTCAACACTATCGATATATGGAGGAACAACCACAGCTGTGACGGTGTCACTGAACCATTCCTCCTTCTGAGTACAGTTCTTCAATCCCCATGCCTCCACGGCAAGTCTGCATTCTCATTCAAAAAATTTGTATCATTTCTCCAATTATGTATGCTAAGGCGGAATCCTGGTGAAAGTGATGCATCTCCTAGATATACATTGATTTTACCAAGATTGGTAAGCTATAATGCTCAAGTTGACGTAGAATACTACTCCTTGTGTTTCATTTTATATGACGGTGTTTGACTTGACACGGAGTTTAAGAAAGAAAGATTTGTACTACATGCACAAAGGAATCTTAGAATTTATGGATTCGAACATGCTATGCATGACATTTCTGTGTCTATATGAGAATTTCATTAAAGTTAACGAGTTTCACATATAGAAAGGTGCCTTTCTTTTCGCAACAGACTAAGAAAGAGTTCCACATAAAACGGGACAGAGTAAGTATATTATCTTAGCAAAGTGCAAATTAAGCTGCGATTCACTAGTTGACAAAAACATGACAGGTACTAACAGAGGTTTTACTATTACCTTGTTGCTTTGCCCAGGCGAGCGTGTCTTGCAATAACATTTTCGAGACCTTCCTCAAAAAGAAGGTCGAGAGCAGCTCGGAGTCCATACAAAAGTTGGATTGAAGGAGTATATGGCCAATAAGTTCCCATCTTGTAGAACTTAAGGTAATCACTCCAGTCAAAGAAAACTCTCACTGATTTTGCAGTTTTGGCGGCCTCAAGAGCCTTGGGACTAGCACAGACTATCCCGAGTCCGGTGGGAAGGGAAAGTGCTTTCTGCGAACCAGTAAGCGCCACATCAACGCCCCATTCATCCATGCGAAAATCAAGTGCACAAATTGAGGACACTCCATCAACAAGTAAGAGAGCAGGATGCTGGTAGTGATCTGGCACGAAAATTGAAAGATAGCAAAATTAACGCATACTTTTTGAAATCTGAATTCAGTTTTTTGAAGTAAATATGCAACAGTTGGATACATTACCGAGTATTTTCCTTACAGTAGCCAAGTTGTTGGTAACTCCAGTGGCTGTCTCATTATGCACAATGCAAATCGCCTTAATAGTATGCGACTTATCAGCTGCGATTTTGGAGGCTAAAGCTTCAAGGTCTGCACCTTGGCCCCAGTCACTCTCAACAACATCAACATCAAAGTTGAGACGTTTCTGTTGATCAATCCAAAGCAGACTGAACTGACCGATGAGGAAAGATACAATGCGATCACCAGGAGACAACGTGTTTGTGAGTGCACTTTCCCATGCACCAGTTCCTGCCACATGGAAAAGTTATGAGGTTTGGCCATCTTGTGTTCAATATTTGAGCCACAAAAAATCAAGAACTATTTACTGATGATGCTGTTCATATTACTGCAAAGCCAAGATTTTCCTTTTTATGCTATAACAGAAGAGGGATAAAATCAATTTGAAAAGTTTCATCTTAATACAACAATGACAACACAACAACTACATCTCAACCACAAGCAAGTTGGGTTCGGATATATAAATCTCCACTATCCTTGTCGCTCCTTTCAAGCTCTTCTCCATATTTTTCCACTGGCATATAAATCTCTGATAGGACTAAAAGAGTCCTAGCTCTTCTCTATATTTTTCCACTGGCATATAAATCTCTGATAGGACTAAAAGAGTCCTCGAGAAGTATTGGATCATAAGTAAACGTGCTAACATGACTAGAACTTAATCCCATTTTCGGGCAAAAGATTCATTCTAATGCTAAACAAAATCTCATCTCTACATTTTAACTTCAAGGTGGATGATCAAGAGGATTAAGTCTAGCTAGGCAGTGGCGGAGATACAAGTCAGGGTTCGCTAGAATCCAATAACTTCGACTCAGACCATATATTTGTGTTAAGAAATCTATTTAATATATGTAAATAATCTATCCCGAACCTAGTAACTTATCATGTCCTAGATTCCAGAACCCATATACCCAAAATCCTGGATCCGCCTATGAGCCTAGGGAACTTGTATTTTGAGGAACTAATGTTTTAATTAAACCAAACTCATTCACATGCAAATATCAAGACTATAAAGAGTAAGATACCAATCATATTACTATACCTGTAGTTGGGATCAGAAATGGAGTTCCACTAGTTGTCTTGAAAATCTTCTTGACATCCTCAAGCAAGACCTTTGTGAGAGCTGGAACAGCTGGGGATCTGTAATCCTCGTTGTTCCGGTTCATCGCACGGAGAACTTGTTCCGGGATATTAACAGGTCCCGGAACAAACAAATGGTTTCTTCCAGGTCCATTAACATAGTCCATCTTCTCCCCCTTGAGATTTCAACTAATGCCTTCCATATACACACACAAAAAAAAAAAAAATTCCTCATATAAAAATCTTGAAAATTCCAATTACTGGTACTTCATTACCAATAGGATCTCAATTTTTACCAAATAGGAAAATGAAAAAAAAAATTTGTACCATTCATATTGCTCGTCCCTGAGACGAAGGTCTATTGGAAACAATATCTCTATCTCAACAAGGTAGGGGTAAGGCTGCGTACACACTACCCTTTCCAGACCGCACTATGTGGGATTACACTGAGTTTGTTATTGCTGTTGTACCACTCATATTGCTCAAACGCGACACTAAATAATACATTAAATTTATTTTTTTTCTCATCCTTTCTCCCTTCATTTCGACAAAGAATAACTTACTTTAGTTTTATGGAAAATGGAATTTTCTTTCCACTAATTGACTCAGTTAAGCACTCTGCACAATATCTGCCTAGATGTTAGGTAATCAGTAAGGAAAAGGTAAAACAATTTATAAGACACTTTTTACACGTTTTAGGATGTCCCAAAATGTTTGAAACAAATTCACTAATAGTATTATTCCACACAACCTCACAACTTTTCAAGATTCCAGAATCCAGTTTATTTTTTTGGATCAAGCTAATTTTTTCAATTAGTGTTACTTAGTATATCTTCCACTATACCAGTAACATAATATCAAATTAATATCTCAAACTTTGTGTTCCGTCAAACACTACTTACATAAAATGAGATGGCATGACTGCAGTGTCGGAGCCACATGAAACCAGGACTCCCCTTCGCCGGAAAATTATACTGTATTGCTAGATAAAAAAATTTATTTCATGTATATCTACCATATGTTGAATCCCCTTGACATTTCGGTATATTTAATTTTTTATATTTTGACACCTCTTAATGAAAATCCTGGCTCCGTCACTAGGCATGAGTGGATACAAAAACATAGTGTAACATATACTATGAGTTTAAGTTATAAACATGATAACCAGTAGTAAGAACTTATACACTATCGTTGTAACTTAAACCGTTATAACAGGTTACTACTCTATTTTGTAGGGTATCGTATCATATCAGGCTTGATACGAAGAGTTAAATGTTGTTGTATGTCAACTCAACATTTACACTATGAGTTTACATAACATAAACTCCCAAAGTAAAATATATATATATATATATATATATATATATATATATAAACATTTATACATATACAAAAATATATTGTAAGATACAAGTGGCTTTAGAAGAGCAAGTACCTGGAATGCAGTTAAATAACTATAAATGGCTCAGAACAGAGCAGAGCAGAGAAGCAAAGGAAAGGCAATATGAAAAGTCCAAAGCAACAAATACAATCTCTTATAAGAGCAGCATGAGACCACTCAAGCTTCTTTGTGGGTCCCACCTTGGATTTGACGTGGCAGATAAGTGACTTACGTGGATGGTAATCTTGTGGCTAAGATTTTTGGGAATTTTGATACGTCCAATTTTCTTTTTACCTTAATTATTTTTTCAAAGTAATATTTTTTTCCTCAAAAATTTAGATTTGAACTCCTACTTAAACATTCACTTTCTAAGTACTTTAACTTTGATTTTGTATGCTATATTATACTCTTGTAAAAGTGTTTTCTTTTTTAAGTGATCCCATAATACTTGACCATGCTCGAGAATAGATAGATTACAAAAAAGCCTACGTTCAAAAGATTTAAAGATTTTTTAAAAATTTACTTAAAAAATTACAGCCTTGCAATTTTACTTTCTCTATTGATATTTTCGAATAATCTATAGTTTGCATACACGTAGAGTTTAAATGTTATGTACTCTATACAGAAGTATAAATATTTCATGAAATTCTTTGTAGCAAGTGTAATATGTAACTAACCTAGTATAGCTGATTATTATTTATAATATTAGTGTGTATAACTTAAATCCGTAGCAAAAGAATAAAACACGTGAGAATAGTTAAAAAATAAGATCTTCTGCATAATTAGAGTTTATTGCGAAACACCACACATCTCCCCTCCCCACTTGACGTACCACAAGCTATTTATTTTTTGAGGATAAAGTTTCGAAGCACTAATAATTTTGTCGAAACTTCTTTTTATAATACATTTTATGCTAAAAATATTACATTACTCCCTACTTAAACTCGAGTTTAATAATATATATATCATGAGAAAATTCTTGTACATCTTACGTTAGCTAACGTTTTTCAGCTCGTTGTTATATTTGATGGATTAACTTTAACAAATACATGGTTATAGTGGAATATGAGAAAAATAAAGCTTATCATATAGACTAGAAAACAATGACGAAGCGTAAAGAAAGCCATTAAAATTGTACATCATACGAACTAAATACAGACCACAGAAACATTAAATGTAGAGCATGAGGTTGAGAAAGAATTTGTGAAAAGATAAGAAGATAAAAAGGGGCATATGAACCACTCCCTAATTTGTGGGAAGCAATAGCTATACCTAGCATTTTCTTATTTTTGTTTTCTTGTTACTTCCTTTTCATTGCTTTGTTTTTTATTTCTATGTTTTGGCCATTTGTTCCAATCTCTCATCCATTCTTTTGTCCAACCCTGCACCCTTACTAAGTGGTCAAATCTTACTAGGATTTTTTTTCATTTCTTTTCTTTCTTTATTTACCTTTTAGTATTCATGCCTAACGCACTCAAGAGTATGACCTAGTAGTTAGTAAGATGAGAAAAGCTTCTGCAACATAAAAAAAAATTCTTTTTCTTTCTTTATTTACCTTTTAGTATTCACGCCTAACGCACTCAAGAGTATGGCCTAGTAGTCAGTAAGATGAGAAAAACTTCTGCATTATTAAAAAAAAAAATTAGGTGATTTTTTTTTATCTGTCTAATCTTGTAAGAGGTATTACTTGGTACATGTGCTCATGAAAGGTAGTAAATACCTGATATATTAACTAAGGTGCATACAAATTGACCCCGAATATCATCGTTAGATAAAATCATGTTCAACCTCTTCCCTAAGTCAAAAAAAATAACAACTGCAACTTCAAATGCTATAGAAGAAAGGAAAAGTTGAAAGACAAATATAACTCTCAAAAGTATAGTTTGGAGAATGAATCAGTTGAGATTCATAATAGGGAAATTGCACATTATGATACTTATATAAAGTGCCATGTTTTTTATTGTTCCATTTAGCAATACAGCTAGTACACTATTCCACACTTGAGAATTCCAAAAAGTTTGTGCTGTAAGCTTGTTTTTTCTTTATAGAACCTCTGTTTTTTCTTTTTAGAACCTCATTCCCTTTTCAAGAATTTTCCTAAAATTATACTCCTAAATATGCAAAAGCAACATTTACCTTCTTCCCCTTTCTACCTACACAGAGTACTACCTTCTTTCAGGCAAGGTAAATGAGAAAATGACAGTCCAAATAAAGGAAAAAACTCCAAAAACTGCATAGTCCTAAAATACTTGGTCACAACATCTACATGGACATTCCAGAGTGATATTTCTTTGGCCAAAGGCCTTAGGTGCGTCTAAAGTCTTATTGCCTTAGACAGGAGCGAAGGAACGTCTCATTCGCCTATGCCTTATGTTGTTTTTCAGAGCGCAATACAACAAGAGAAAGTGAACAGGCAACAGAACAGACAAAAAAAGAAAAAGAAGAAAACAGACATACGCAGATGAAGATTTCATCCAATTTCTTCGCATACATCGACTTCAAATCCCTTTACATCCTTAGTAAACAGTATCTACAGGTAAATCAACAACAGCCAGTTTAATATAACAAAAGTCCAGGGGATTATACCAGGCTGCGAGGGGTGGGAAATCATCCATAAGAGTACTAAAATGTTCTTAGCCCCCCAAAAAAGGACAAAAATAGCAGGATAATCCACTCGGTTTTTTCCCTGAATGATACATGGACTTCAATATCTTACTAAATTATAACAAAACGGATAATGACCGTATAAGTTCTGACTTCACCATGGCATACTTCAGTAATACTTTCCACCAGATTGTCCTAACTTGATTAATCAGAAAAAGTACAACACATGGCTTTTAGCTAGATTTAGCCACCAATGAAAGCCAATCCGGATTGGTCCAAGGCCTGAAGGCTCCTTCCTGTGTGAGATTCTAGCAAACACAGAAGAGGACACTTGGAGCTTATATTGTATAATTAAATTTATGTAAAGCACAAAAAATGAGATGAACAGAACATAGTATGAATCCGAGCTATTGCCTTGAATATAGGATTAACGTAAATGCTGTTTCAATGCAAGCATAGAATTTATCTTCTCATTCCCTCATGCTGAAATTCCTCACACTAGCCGAATGAGATCAATGCTCAAGTCACTTTTATAAGAGTTGCAAGCAACCAGCATATGAATAAAAATTGAGGCTTTTTTAAAGCTTCAATTAAGCCTAATGAAAAACCAAAAAAGAGAAAACGCTAGCTTCAATTGGATCAGGTTATCGATTTTCCAAACATTTGATTCTGCCAATCACTTGAAAGTTTAAATATAGGCCAATAATAAAGTCAGACAAGAGATAAACAGCAAGGATGGTCTGTCTTATATAGGCATATTGAATGTTTTGTAAACTTCAGTTCATCTAACAATAACACCAAATGATTTGCTTACGTAATAAGTTATAAGGAACAAGCTACGATATTTTATTATCCAGAAAACAATCGAGGACGATGAAGCTTGGCTTTGGCTACAAAAGTACTCCATAGAGTGCTTCATTTATATTGTCACTTGTTGATACGTTGATTGATCTGATCCTTACCTACTTTAAGCATATGAGACATAACTCAAGCTGGAATACTAAACATAATTACTTATTAATGAGGTCAAAGGAATTTATTATGTTGTCTATTATTACTAAAAGGATTAGGTTATTAATTGCTTTCTAAAGACATCTAATTGGACTAGCATTTTATGATTGTGAAATACGGTTAAGCCGTGTACATAAAACTGATATCCATAAAGTAATTACTTTTTATATTGATCAGTATCAGTTAGTTCACTTGTTTGAGCAACTAACCTGTAACCAAAAGAAAAAGCCACGCAAGATGTATAACTTTTTTCTGTTGTCGTCATCAACTTCTTTAAGTCTTTCATGAAGGTCTGCACATTTAAAGCGGACAATCATTACATAATGTCATTAAGTGAAACTAAAATAAAGATTAACAGAAGCACAGAGATCAAATGCTGTTTACAGTGTCAACTGCAGAGAACACAAAGCAAAAATGTCCAAGAAAATTTTGATTAAGGTGAAGGGGGGCCCCGTGGAATTAACTTTTGAACAACCTTCAATTATGCTAAGGAGTAAGGGAAGTAAGAAAAGAAGCCTCCTCTATAAATGTATATGTTTAGAAAATCAAAATGCCAAAAATCCCAAATATCACAAGCTTGTTTATTGTTGTTAACCAAGATACAGATTGCTGTAAGACGGAAAGAAAATCACTTACCATAGAGTGCAAAATCGATATGCTAGAGGTAAAATCTTCTTTAGATGACAGTAATAATTGAGGACTTTCAGAATAGAAAATTGATTCGAATTTTTTTTTTTTTGGATTGCGAGAAAATTGTCCAAAAACCAAATGAGATCATGACATAATTCTTAGAGATAACATATGCATGCATATTGGCTTTTAATATGTTTGAGGCTCGCAGGAATAATTTTTCAATTACTGCCACAACATTATTACACCAAGCGATCTCAAAAGAATTTCTAGAAATTGATAGAAAACTTGGAAAATATCTGTAATCTGGCTATAATTCACCTTTACAGGTGGCCAGGTACTTCAGGAAGGAGAAAACTGGGGAGTTTTCTATTGGTTAAAGTCCAACTCAAGCATATTACCTTTTCAACAATTTGATACTTAGCCAAAGGTATCACTTCTTTAGCTGTTCTCTTGGATAGTTCAATAATTAAATGGCAACTTTCTCCTTTTTTTCCAACCCTTGCACACAGGGGTAGTCGGGTATTCATACTAGGACAACCTTTTAGGCTCATGACTAATTATCTATACACTAGAGATACGTTGAAATTTTATACCAAAAGCTTGAAGCGCATCCTAGATCTTCTTTTTTTCCCTAAGGAAGCGGGGCAAGTGGAGTAGTACCAATATTTTGAAATGTAAAGCAACGCATCACAACACTGCAATAAAATAATAATAATTTAAGATGCTTATCTCACCTTCATAGTGATCCAAATATGATTTTCCCATTATCCTTGTCGGGTAAGATATTCCCCCATTACGCAAGTCCATATTCCTAACAGTAAACTTTTTACTTTTGACAGCTTTCCACAGTCCTATAAACTCCTTTTGATCGTAAGGCTTCTCAAGAAGAGCCTTGACTTTCCACCAGAAATCAGAATGCACGGTTTCCGTTGGGCAGCTATCCTCAACCTTAAAATTCATTATATCATCAATATACAAGCATCAGAGCGGAAAATTTTCCAGAAACTTCAAATTAACTAAGAAAGCAAGGAGGTGTGGGGAGGGTAAAATAAAATGGGGAGGAGACACAGAGAACGAGGATCATACACTTCCATAGTGTTTAGCTGAAGAAGCTTCCATGAGTCTAGAGCTTCCTTCTTTCCCAACTTTACCATTATCATTAACAAGTATTTCAAGATCTTCTTCATCAGCTTTGCTTTCAAAATCGTGACCACTTTTAAATGAAGCTTCATCTACATTAGCTACCTCTTCTTTGACAGGGACAATTGCTGATTTTGCCCCCGTTACCTCTTCGTTGACAGAGACATTTGCTGATTTTCTCCCTTTTCGAGTCGTCTTCTCTTTACTTGACCTCTTCTTTTTCTCATCCTTTCCCTGCCTCTTGGATGCATCATTCTGGTTCCCGCTGTTTTTCTGGCTCGTAAACCTCTTTTTCTTCTTTTCCTTGGATGCATCATTTTTCCCCTTTACCTTATATTTCCTAATAAATGAGGTTTTCAAGCGCCAATTCTTGCTTATAAATTTCTCCAGAAGTAAGGAATAGTCTTCATCTACATCAGATGCCTCTTCTTTGGTAATGATATTAGTTGGTTTTCTCCCTTTCTCTGTCTTACACTTCTTATTTGACTTATTCTTTGTCTCACCCCTCCGACGCCTCTTGAATGCACCATTTTCCCCCGTGCTAAGTTTCTGGTTCATAAGCCTCTTTTCTTTCTGAGAATCAAAAGGCTCAAATATCACATCGCTATCTCCTGCTGATCCATCATTATCATTTTCCAGGACAGTTCTTGAAAATGGCTGACTTTCTACTTTATCTTTGCTACTGACATTACCTAAATCCTTCGCATCCCCAGCATCTTGTTGTTTTCTCTGTCCTGAAAGTTCGCACTCTTCATCAGATCCATCCTCTTTCTCATACTCTACAAACACAGGAAACCCATCCTCTCTATCAATTTTAACCACATACGATTTCCCATTTGGCTTAGCATTAGCCAAAAACTTCATGTATTCTGGGTCATCCTCATCCTCATCCTCGTCCTCATTCGCATCCTTATCCTCATCCTCATCCTCACACTCGCCCTCATCCTCGTCCTCGTCATGATTAAGCCTATCCCTAGGAACAGTAAAACCTTCATTTCCACCTCCATTTGTGTATGACTGAGAATCTTTATCATAGTTATAGAGAAGCATCAAAAACTGTACATAGTCTTCATCCACATTCTTAGTCTTTCTAATCTGTTTTTTAAAACGAATAACATCACTATTCTCAAACTCTGAACCATTATTGCAATAGTGGGCCCTCTTTCTCTGTAAACGGGATATGTCATACATTATATCAGAGCCCTTCAATCCCAGTCGCCCCATTTTAATGGGATTCAGCTTTTAAAACGAATAGATCAGAGCAACAGCTTCACTCCTATCCCTTCCCCACATCCACAAACAAATCAGTTCACTACCTATCCACTACCTATCTTGAAGCTTCTTAAATTCCATTACCAATGTCAAGACCTCTGCTGAAACAACGATCAGAGGCAAACGAAAATGAATATACTCAATGTGAGTTAACTAAAGATATTTTTTACCAAAAAAAGAAAAGGCTTACCCCATGCAGAAAATGCTCCGTAGGGTAGGAGGAGAGTGGGCATATAATATAAGCAGCCTTCCCTTTGGATTTATGCTAAGATGATTCTTCCACGCCTGGAACACATGACCTGCAACTAACCAAAGGAGCAACTTTTTCATTGTGTCAATGTTGCCCTCTAGTAACATTGAACTTTAACATTCACACAACATCAATATTTACAAAAACCTATAACTTGTTAAAAGTTCCATAACATCCAGCTGAATTCATTGTTCAATTGTTGAAGGGGAAAAGAGTCAGCTTTCTCTGAAGTCTTAACACTTGATACTCTATAAAGAGGACATCATCACTTTAAAGAACAATAACCACCCATCATAACTTTGGTTAAAGAGATAACTAAATAAATAAAGTACACCTTTTCTAATAGCATAAACTTTTGGATGAAGTAGTAATACAAATAGATTTAACATGGTATGAGAATCCACATATATCGCTCAAGAAAAAGAACATTGAACACATAATTAAATAAGTAAAAGTATAATCTCTCTTGCTGTTGAGTATTTGCTAGCCGCAAAGGCTTTGGTCTAGTGGCAAGAACACAACACGTGAATTGTTTTAGGCGCACGTCAGGGTTCGAATCCCGCAGCAGACAAAAGCTTGGTATTCAAGTGGATAAGGGTAGAGAGTCTGGTCCATTATTCATCGAGTTCATGGAGCTAGAATTCATACAAGGAGATCCGAAAAAAATACTAGAGTGTCACACCTAGAATTGAACATGCGACCTAAAGCAATTTTTGAACGCCTTTACCACTACACCAGAAACTTTCCTCATGTCAAGTAGATTCAATAGTTCATATCTAACCAAAAAAAGTTAGTTTTTGCCCCTATTTACGTAGTACCACTTTCCTTCGAAGGGGATTCAACTGAACCCCCTTGCCTCCCTTTAGCCTGCCCCTGGTTCTCGGGGACAAGGACAGATGGAGTGTTGTACCGCCGGGTTCGTCTGAACCCGGTACATTGATGCGTAACATAAATTTATGTTTAAAAATAAACTAAAATTGAAACAAATAGCATGTCTGAACCCATAATTTTAAAAATACATTCAATGCTAAGAACCTTAAAGGTTAAACCTACAAAACTTAAATCCTGGATGCTCTGGGATTGTCAGATTATTAAAAAAAAAAAGGATCTTTCTAACTGATACGCTTTAAGACATGCATTTGTGGACCAACAAAAATAATCACACAATAGGACATAGTGAAAACATAAATAAGCAAATAAAAGCTATAAAAAGGAGAAAAAAAATACACAAAATCACATGATACGAGGTATTGAAGACATAATTAATAAATAAAACTCTGTCCTCTCTTAGCTTCAAAGCTTTTATCATCTTCAATTGATTCTGTTAAAAGCCAAGATTTCGAATACCCAAAAAACCCAAATGCATATATACAGATTATATGTATGTCACTTTTCGAAAAGATAAACAGAGACTTATATACATCACCTATAAAACAACACCATAAATTAACTAACCATTAATGAGCCTAATTTAGCACAGTAGAAGCTGAAGAAAAAGAAAAGGGAATAATCTAATTGGCTGCTCACCGTCGCGGAAGAAGAAGAAGAAGAAGAATGACAATGCCAGATAATTGCTGCTCTGTAATTAGTTCTGTGAAGAGAAAAAAAAGATCCAACTTTTACTGAACTTTTTCTAATTATGCCCTTTTTTTTTGGGGTGGGGGGTGGGGGTGGGGGTGGGGGTGGGGGGTGGTGGAGAGTGGGGAATGTGTTTTCTAATTTTTATTTTATTTTTGTTGACTAATCTAGATTCACTAAATATTTATAAAAAAATTAATATAAACTCAATTGTTATTATAATATATGAACTTAAGCACATAAACTTTAAATTCCAAATCCTAATTTTATTTGAATTATTCTTTACGGGTATGCTTGGTGATTCAATTCTCTTCTTTTCTTTTCATGTATATTTAATTGTTGTAATTCCTTTTTAATTACTAAAATCTCTATGCAAATTTTTTGGAACGAAAGTAGATAAAAGAAAGAAAAACAAAATTTTAGTCATAGACAAGATTCGAACATATGATTTTGTATGATTATAGACTATGCTTTGTAAATGTAAGAAAAGGATAATAACTATCCAAACTAATTTTATTTTCAGTTTACATTATTTAACACAAGGGTATATCAGCTTCAATGCAATTCATCAAATATATGAAAAAGAAAAAGGTGTACACTAAAATTATTCAGTGATTTTAGTTTTAAAAAAAATTATAATGCATATATTATACTTTTAACTTTGTCCAGAACCAAACAGACCTAAAATATTTATTGCTTGCAAAAGTCATTTTGCAGCTTTTGAGGCGAATCTATTGATTGAACAGAGGCGTATCTCAATCATGGAAACTTGTTTTGGTCTTATGAATTTGTCGTAAGAGTGTAAAAGAGTATAAGAGTGTAAATCAAGATTACTATAATTTCTGATTATTAACAAAATCAAATAATTTTTTTAGACATTCTATTTTTTCATTGGAATGATTGAAAGTTATTTATTATCCTAACAATACCTACAAAAAAATATTGCAAACAGAACTTTAGCACAAGTCCATAAGACCAAAACAAATTTCCATGATTGAGATACGCCAGTGTTCAATCAATAGATTCGCCTCAAAAGCTGCAAAATGATTTTTGCAAGCAATAAATTTTTTGGGTCTGTTTGTTTCTTGACAAAGTCAAACTAAGACGCAATTTATTTAAATTCATAAATCTAAATTAAGTATTGCATTAGATCTGCTCACTAGATAATTAAGGTTTGTTTATTTTATCAACTTTTATTAAAAAAATAATAAATACAGAATTCAAATAGATTAATATAAGTATTAAAGAAAATTAATTTACATGGTGTTGTAAGAATTGTTTCTTTGACGACTCACATCTAAAAGCTAGCAGCACTGGCAGGCATGGTGGCGAATGACGATGATAGTTGTAAGATGGTGGTTGCTAGTGGTCGTGGTTATGCGGAGGAGGCTAGGATTGTGATTGCTATATTTAGTGGCGGACCCACCTTATAGGAAGGGGTCCCTTCTCAGTGGCAGAGCCACCTTATAGGAAAAAATACACTGTGTAGCTAGGTAAAAAAATAAATTATATGTATATATATTATGTATTGACTCCCCTTAATTTCTTGATATGTTTACTTTTATATATTTTGACACACCTTAACGAAAATTCTGGCTCCGCCACTGCTAGTAAACCTATTTACCTATGGTAGTTGAGTGATGGTGCTCAGAGGTGATGGATGTGCGATGGCTAATAGTGGTGGTTGGCGGTGATGATTAGTATCATTGGTTGTATAGTTGAAGTTGGTATGTATTGGTGACGATGATTTGTGGTGGTGGTGGTTGTACAATGGAGGTTGGTGATGGAGTGATTGGTGATGGTGACTAATGATGAAAGTGACTAATTGTGAGAGTGATTAGTGGTTTTGGCTAGTCGTGGCGATGGTCGATGATCCAACGGTGATTGACGGTTGCGGTGGTGCAACTAATGTTGATGGTAGATGCGCTTTGTACAGGTGATAAGTTATGGAAATGACAAGTGGTGGAAGTGGTTGACGATGGTGGTTAGAGAAGGTAGTAACGTATAGAATAGTGGGTACATTCACAAGAATCTTTTTAAATGAACGTCTTAACGATTATACATGATTTGAATGATTCCAGACTAACAAATGGTTGTCCAACAATAATAACAACACACCCAGTGTAATTCTACAAGTTTGATCTCGGGAGAGTAGTGTGTACACAGACCTTATCCCTACTTTGTGCAGGTAGAGAGGTGGTTTCTGGTAGTCCATCGGCTCAAGGAAAGCATGACTAACAAATGCTTGAGAAAAATAAAAAAACAAAGACAATTCAGAAGCTTATATCAGGATGATTCAAAGAACAAAATACACATTCTAACCAATAACTACAAATACAATACATCCACTTCCCAGTAGGAAAAAGAAACAAAATAGATTGCATAAACTGGCACACATGCCATACTAGATCATCCCACGAAAATATGTTAGCTCTAATGACCTTGTGGATTTAACATGGTGTAGCAAAAAGAATCAGCATCAGTTTCCAACCTGTACACACAACTAACTTCCAAGTTTTGGTAAAAGCAAGCGCTTTAGCAGAGAGGTTTCTCAACAGACTGAAAGCAGAAAACATGGACGTGAAGCAATAAACCAAGGGCATCCAATTCCACAATGCTTACTCTCGTTGCGTGCATTATATACATGTATACATACACAGTAATAATAATAAGCGTTAAGAATTATAGGACTTCCCGACACAATGTAATGAATCCATAATGGAGGACTTCCCGACACAATGTAATGAATCCTTAATGGAGATCCATGAAAAGGGGAGGCTGAATCTATATCATTTGCAGTGTTGCATTCATAAACCCCTAGTGCAGAATGCAAATGGCAACGAATGAACAATCAAAATATGTCATGTTCTTTTCCTTTTCCATCCATTGTCTCAATGGTTGCCTTTTCTTGGATCTCTCTATGCAATTTTAGGTCGGCTTCCTCTTATTTTAGCACATTCAATCATCATAACATCAATGATCAGAGATCATAGGTATTTTGTCCCCAAATTTTCTCTATGCGATTTTAGGTACGCTTCCTCTAATTTCAGCACATCCACCCATCATAACGGCAGTGTGCATCACCAAAACTAACCCATCTGAAGCAAAAGCGATCTCACTTCATCATCTATGTGTGCTACTTGCACCATTTGTTAGATGTGATCATTTCTAATCCTACATCACGTAACAACATATCCATCTTAACATCACATGAATTCAAAACACATGCATAAAGATACCCTCAGTATGACTGGCATTTTGCCAAATGCAACCCATTCCAGGAAGATGTAATACTGTATTTCCAGCAAATGACAAACATTATCACAATTTGTTCTCCAAAGGAATAGAAACCATTACTACCACGAAAAGTGAGAACTAGTGCAAGAAGCCAACACATTTGCCACAACTCTCAAGACTAGCTTTGTCACCTTAATTTCAAGACCATCCCTAACAAACTGAAAAAGTGTACCTTTTCATAAAGCTATAAAATGTAAATACATCAAATGATATTTGAACACTTACAGAAATAACAATGATGGCATCTAAGTACCTGATTATCGTTGATGACAGTTGTTCATGACTTCATGTCTTCATCAGCACTACAGCTACTGAAAACCAATCTTACTGATGACAGTTGTCCGTGACTTCATCAGCACTACAACTACTGAAAACTAATCTTGCTGAGTCCATACTAAGAAAAGAATCGATAGCAAAGTAGTGGAAAGTACACCAGTGTTAATATTACCTGAATCAGTAACAAGATCAGGAGTTAAACAAAGACCCTCGGCACAGTAAAGAATTTGAATGTGAGCTCTGCTGATGACTATATCTTAAGTGAGTTGTACCTACAGTAATACAAGACAAAAATAATCTCTAAATGCAGAAAACAAGTAGACAAAAAAGGAACTGAGTCAAGTGGAGTCACTGGTGTAAAGAATAATGTTGAGTTATTGAATAAGCAAAATTTGATAATGTACACTTTGTGAAAAGCACAATACATACAGACTGTGACATGCTGTCACAGATGATCTAGGGGAAATGCTCTTTCACTATCCACTATATACGACAAAAACGAAAAAGACTGGGATTTTATCTATAATGGGAAGAAATTTGTGCCCTAGAAATTTTAATATATTCAAATCTTCTTCTCCTTGATCTGGGAAAGGGCCTCCGAGTTCACTCCTTCTGGCTTTTAAATGATGCAGTCCTCTGGTTTCCAGTTGCTTCAGAAATAGCAGATGTGTGGCCAAGGAATCAGCAAAAAAATTGTATTCCCATGGGCCAATGTAATTCCAGATAAAGAAGTAGACTGAAGCAGCTAAAGCCACTGAGACAAAATTGAATGGCTTCCCTGCAGGGGCACCATGGCAGTTTATGTCCAGTAGAACTATCTGGGACCAGATGAGAAACCTGGTCTTTGGGGAAGGCCAGACTGAAGTGTTCTGTAAGGCCTACCATTACCCAACTGTTTGCTATCTGAAGGAGCTGCGCCAAGAATCCCTGAAGATGAGTTCGGTTCAGATAGGCGTGTCCCATTAGTCAAAGGTCTTTGCTGTTGGGGCTGAACTTGGGAATGACCATCAGCTTCAGCTCTTTTCCTTCGTTTCCATGCTTCAAATTTTGCCACATCTAAACCTCGGGGTATAAACCCTGGCGTTGGATGCCCAGGTGCAGAACCATTAAATTGTGAAGGTCCTACCCTTGCTTCTACGTGTTGCTCCTGTTTAAGTTTAGAATAAATCTGACGAAGCTTCTCGCCAGACAAATTTGAGAATGTTGATACGTAATTCCATAACCGCACTGTCATCCCTGTAGCAAAGATTTTAAATGAGCCTGTTAACTGAATGCGTTTAGGAAGAGAGAAATTAAGAGAGAAAACATAGCCTCATTGGCACACTTGTATACTGTTTCATAACTAAGAGAAAAGGAACACCCGTGCAACCACACTCCATGTCAGGTAGAGAGATCTCAACAAGGGGCAGTAGGTTATAAACTATTAGCTTGTGCCAAATAATTAAAAAACAAGGGGCTTACTTTCTTGCTTATACGGTTCCTTCTCATATTCAATAACTATTTGATCAATCCTGCGACCAAGAAGTTGCAAGTAGTTCCGTATTTTGGCTAACACCTGGTGTGAAAGAGAAATTCAGACCCATTGAAGGAGAGAGAAACAGAGAGAGAGAGAACTGATGTAATTAAATTAACCTTGTCCTTCGGGAGATCAGCACTAGTAGTCTGCAATCTTTGAAGACGCTTAAGCGTCTTTTCCTCATCTGCCATCACATCTTGGCACCATTCCATCCATTTCACCTCTTTAAACTGCTCATAAACTTCATCATTGTCTGACATTTCCCCTTCCTCTTTAACCAAAGGTTCAACCTTCTGGGCTTTTGAAGCTCTGACTTTACCTGTTTTAACATTTAATCCGGATGAGCTTAGTTTACCTTGTTTACCCTTTCCAAGAGGTGTTGTGATACTGGGAAGGCTTTCCTTCTGCTTGTTGGAAGCTTTACGGCCCACTTTTAAATTTATGTTCTTCCCACCAACAGCTGCAACTTCCTGGTGGCAAGACTAAGGTGAGTGAGTTATACAAGAACTGCAAAGCTAAAGTTCTTAGAATCAGTACAGAACAAAGACAAAAAGATCAGTGAACTTCCACATCCTACAGCTGGAAGAACATCTACAAACTAAGAGGAAGAAAAGTACAACCATAAACACAAGGAATTTCAAGAAGAGGCAACTCTACGCATCATTGCACTTGCTGGGGAAGCACATATCAAGTCACTAGGAAGCAAATGATGACCTAACGGTTGAATAAGTCCAAGATATTGATACAGTTCACCATTGTAAAGATAGAGATCCTGCCATGACTGATATAAAGCAGAAGAAGGTCCACACACGTGGATGAGTTCACTAATTTATGTCAGTGACTCCGACACGACGAGACCAGAACATACTGATACGCATAGCTATATTTTTTTAAGGTTGCTGTTTAGTACAATTGGAGGAGCTGAACTGAGGAGGCTTTGATCTAGTGGTAACATCGCAACGTGTGATTGTGCACACATCACGGGTTCAAACTCTGCTGCAAACAAAAGCTTGGAATTAAGTGAAGAAGGGCAGAATGGTCAGCCCATTATTCACTGAGTTTCGAACTATGCACCACTGACCCTCGGGGATTTCTCGGTTATACCAATAAAAAGTACAACTTGGGAGGTAAGGAATGTATGTATACCAAACAGTTAAACTTTGAATGGACCAATGAAGCTAATGTGGAGGACTTGGAAACTGCCTCCCCTTTTAGTCCTAACTACACAATGAAAATGTCTTCTTTTGCTTAAGCACAAATGTCTTCTTTTGCTTACTTTTTGGCATAACATGGTCATGGTTTATGTTTAGAGCCTTCTGCCATGACAGATTTTTAGTTCTTTCCATTCTTGGTAAAGTAACTTTTTGGATGTACTTTCTCCACCTTTGCTGGTTCACACCAATAAAACACTTACCTTTACTGATTAATAAAAGCTGACACAAAGTAGTACTTTACTGAAGTTATTACTTATTACTGATATTATATATTACACTGCTTAACCCATGAGATAGGGAGAAGGGAGGGATCCCTTGTAAATTTGATCAAATGATTTCACTTTTTTACTCCTAGAAGCATATTAAATTTAACATTCCAAATAAGACGCACTCTAATCCAGGTTGAATTCCTCCAATTATATTTTGGACACGGTGAATTTGTTTCCAAATATTCATTGACACAGAGCAAAACTTCACATGCCATTAGTACTTCCAGTAAAAGCACACAAGAAAATTTCAAGATACTACGGCTAACAGATAAATGTATTAGTCCCCCTTAGACCCATAAAAGTCTGCTAACTCATGCTGATTTCCATGCAGCACTTACACAAGCCTTCTAAAAATGAAGTACATTCTCAGTTCTAAAGACCAAGATTTTGTAATTTGATCATTTATCTTCATGTCTTCTCTGTCATCTCCATGTCTTTTTTGACTAGATAAATTGCTTCTTCTCAGTAGCATAAAATATTATTTGTCTGATCCGTCTCAGTAGCAAACTATAAAATGCTCTCGTCAGCGATTGAAAGCAGATAAGTGCATAACACCAAAAAGGAGAAAGAAGAAGAATGCATAATAATGTAAAGATGGAAGTAACAAGCAATTTTCTTGAATATAGGGACTCAAAAGTGAGTTTTCTATACCATTTGCAGAAGTTGAGAAGCTCTCTCCTTCAACTGCGGAGCTCTTGGCAAGAAAGTCTCATGATGTTGAAGTTCCACTGGAGCAATCTTCTTCATGAGGCCCAGTTTATCATTTAACCGTATCTTTTCCCAATTGCCAAATCCGTGATAATGAATTCCCAAAAGCAGCCTGGCATCATCCTCTACCAAATAAAGGAGTTAAGGCGACCATAGAGAATATTCCAAGATAGAAAGGGGAATGAAAACGGAAAGAACAAGAGATGAACAACAAAAAAGGCTTCAACTTACTCTGGTTCCAACCACAACCTTTAGACCAAGTTGCAGGTTTTAGATAAGACAAAGCACGGAACTGTGAGACGGGATCCTCATACCGAGAAATACGCTTTGCTAGAAGTTGAAGTTCCTCGACACGGCCCAGTAGTTCATCAGCCTTCACAGGAACACCAAAAAAATCTAAAAGTGGCCCCTGAAGGTGAAAGCACACGAAACGTCAGCTCAAGAGCGTCATTGCTCAATTCTCAAAATTACATTATGAACCAATATACAGACCTTTGGGTCAACAACTTCACCTTTAACTGCTTCTCTGCAACCATCAATTAATGAGTCAAAAAGCTCAACTTGAGCATCGGTTGGCGCCGCTTCAACTGCCCCACCAACCTCTGCTGATATTAAGCCAATTTGGCTATCATTCCCAAACTTCTTGACCTAAATCAATGAAAATAACAGATTAATGGTTCTGATATCTACACAATCAAATAATTGATCAAGACGAGATTTTACCATGAAGAAAACACATACAGACGGAAAGAAAAGAAACTTAACCACACAATTTAGGGAACAGAGGAACTATCTACTCCAACAAATACATTTTACAATAAACATAAGCACATAATTAATAAACCCTACCGCACGGGAAAAACGAGTGGCGTCTCTCTTTGGCAAGTTCCCGTAAGACCATCCTCTCACTTGAGCGGTAGCACCATCAATTGCCGGAAGCATGCAGTTAGAATCTCCCTTGCGACGTTTTGGGAACCTTTCCTGAGCATCAACACCCTTCTTTCTTTTATTAGTTTCTACCAGAGGGCTAGCTTCTGCATAACTCTTTATATTTCGAGCAGCTCGAGGAGCCAAAGACTCCTATTTAAAGAAAATATCACCAAAAAAATTATCAGTATAAGAACCACTACAGAAATGCACACAGCACTATGAAAGTAAAATTATATACTTCAGCTTGTCCAACAGCATCTGGCTTTATCCACCGACTCCAAAAAGATGCATCATCTTCAGCACCACAGAAATTGGCAACCTGCATACAGAAATTGCAGGACAAACACAGGTTATACAGGGAACAAAGAAGGAAAAAAAGGTGAAGTCTCAAGCAGGCCTGACCTCCAATCTAAGTGAAATAAACAAAATTTAACAGGAAGAAAAAGCAAGAAAAGGAGAGAAAGGAAAAGCAAAAGAAAAGACGTGGCACATAAGTAGGAGAAATCCAAACAGAAGAATCAGAAAAAAGGAACAGCAAAAATGTGTTCCAGAAGGCAAATCTTTACTTGCCTTGAATGCACTCAGCAACTCATTTCCTTCCTCTGCCTCAGCTCCTTTCTCTTCAACCTTTTCAGCCCGGTCAAGAATTTCATCAATATCCATACTAAGAAGCCTCTTCTTGCTCTCTTCATCATTCTTGTCTTCCTTAAATAGTTCCTCAGCCCCAAACCTCAAGATTGCAGAGAGCTCATTCTACAAACACACCAGGCAAACAGTAATATATAAACTATCTAAAAGGTCAAATAAGTTCTAACAGTCAACTTGCTAATCTAATTTGATCTTCACCATATTATTTGAGTTCCGTCTATATCATACCTAACAAAACTTAACATTAAGTCATCAAGATATTAGTGACTCTACCACTGATATCCTTACCTTATCAAAGAGACTTCCTTTCTTGGTTTCTTTCTTCTCTAATTTACCCTCCGCATTCAGTTTCTGAATCACCAAATGGTCAAGAACCTGAAAGTAAAACATGACCAATAAAATCATCATACCACCAATAAATATAAAATGAAAAGGTTAGATAACTAACGAGACACACTTGATCTCTCAACAACATATTATGTAACATCGAAAAATAAGAGCATTTCAAACATTCAAAGGCACCCATATCTTGTCATACCATCTTCTTCTTAGCCCGTTCCAGAATATCTTCCTCCACACTTTTACTTGTAACAAATCTGTAGATGTTGACAACTTCTTGCTGCCCTATCCTATGAGCTCTACTCATTGCCTATTAGGAGAAACAAAGATGATATAGCATAAAAGAGCATGTTAGACAAGGCAATTTTCACAAAATCCATTTTTTGATTTGGCTCATGGTAAACCTTTATTCAACACACACATAAATAACAAGTTTGTCCGAACCTGCAAGTCATTTTGGGGATTCCAATCAGAATCAAAAATGATAACTGTGTCTGCTGTTGCAAGATTTATACCCAATCCACCAGCTCGTGTTGAGAGAAGAAAACAGAAGTCTTCACTACCAGGTGCATTAAAGTGGTCCATAGCCTGATGGCGTAACTCAGCCTTAGTACTACCATCAAGTCGCTGATATTGGAACCCTTTGATAGACAAATATTCTGCCAGTATATCCAGCATCCTAACCATCTGCAATCAGAAGATGATTGACAGAACTTACTCAGCTAGTTAATTGCACAGGTGAACGTCACCATGACTTAGGGTAAGCCTTGAACATGCCATCTACAACAGTTCCTACGGCTACATTATGCTTCTCCCTGAGAGTAAAAAGATAAATGCTCTCTCTAGATTTAAAGCAACCCCATAGTTAAAAGAAGTTACCTACCTGAGAAAATATCAACACTCGGTGCTTCGTCTCATGCAATCTGTCCAGCAGCTTGTCGAGTATAACAAGCTTACCACTGCTGAGTATAATTCTTTCCAATTTTGTGCTGCCAAATGCATCCCCACCATACCCATGGTCCGCACTTTCAAATAAAAATGGGTGATTGCAACATTTCTTCAACTCCACCACAATATTTAAAAGTGAAACCTAGAAAAATCACAAGGCCAACATAAGCAAAATAATACGTAGTTCTTTATGTTGCATACAAGAAAATAATCTGCAATGTAGACAATTACTTCAGTATGCATTATGCATAGGTCACTTAATATTAGCGAACGTATAAGTAGAACTCACTAGAAGATCATGTAACTTCTCTTCCTACTTCTGCCATACTTGGTCATGAAAACTCATGTTTATGGAGAAAAAAAAAACCCATGCTGCCGCTCATTTAAATCAAGATCTCTAGTTTGGGAGGATTAAATTTGATACATATTGGTAATGCTATTATTTATTCTCCCTCACAAAACGAAAGAAAAAGATTTGGTGTTTGGACCACATCAACCACTACCCAAAAAATCAAAGGTTTCAGTTGTTTATCTACAAATTGTGCATGTAAACTCATGATGATCAATTTAAATGATCCCAGACAAGGTAAGTAGTTACAAAACTTTGAAGAAAAATATAAGAAAAGAATTAAGATAATACAGCAAGGAAAATAACCATTCCGTATGAAGGAATAGAAGATTCATGAGACTCTTTTAACAACCTGATTCCCGCGAACACCTTTATTCAAATCATGAAAATTCCGTTCCAAGATCCATTTGTAATACCTACCAAATATAGCACATTGAAAATGAATGAATGACGAAAACTAGGCACAACAACAATTTTAACTAAGTATAAATTAAGTCATTAGGCATTACTGTTTCTGAAGCGGTGACATCTCAACCCTAAGAATTCGTTCAATCTTAGGAGGAAGTGACTTCTCCACATCTTTTATGACCCTCCTGAGAATGTGAGGCCTCAATTCCTTGTGAAGATTTGCAAGCTACAATACAACATAATATCCCCTTAAAAGTTGTATACCAATGCAAAGGTCACCAGACTATCAAAATTGCATCAACAGAGAAAAGACAACTAGGATAATAACATTTCTAAAGATACCTCCATTTCATTAAACGAACTAAGATTCTTATAATTCTGAACAAAATCATCCTTGCTCTTGAACTTATCAGGATCAAGGAAGTGGAGTAAGGCCCTGCCAAGGTCATGAACAAATAGACACATTAACCAACTTAAGATATATATAACCTCACAAAAGCTTCAAAAAATGACAGATGTTTCGTTCATTTATTTCTTTTTTGGGGGGGTAAAAACGGATATTCTCTTTTAACCAGTATGCAGAGGCAAAACGAACAGGCAGGAATAAGACACTGTAGATGTTACAGGAGAGAAAGATGAACAAGAAAAGAATTGAATGCATTTCTACACCAAAAGAAACAGAAAGAGACAGGTTGGAGGTTACAGAATAAGCCAAAAAAAAAAAGGCATATTGATTAGCTACTCTTGACAGAAGGAGAATACCACCTCAATATTCAATTCTAAAGCAAGCCAAAAGTGCTTGTATGGATTTTACTTTTCCTTCTGTTTTTTTAGGAGGGCTGATTATTTCTTTATACAGATAGGGTAAAAGCAAAAAGGACTTCTTTGACAGAAAAATGCAAGATTGGGCTTCCACCAACCAACATAGAAAAGAATATTTATTTTGAGTAGTCATCAACAAAAATATTTATTCAAAAAAGAAAGAGCAAATATAAAAGTTGTGTCCTATAAATGCTTAAAAGAACATCTTAATTTATACAAGGAACACACAAGTACACCCTGTGGCAAGTGAGACAACGACGTGTTAAAGAATGTGAAATAATGACTTTGGAGATACTTGAAGCTGAAACAATTGAACATTCTTGGAGAACGGAACTTGAAACTGTCTCAGCATTCCATCTCATCTCTAATACCTATGACCTATCACATCCATTGCATAGAGGCAATACCATAATCAGTTTTAAGAGGCTACTTGACACTTCTGACATTCTCTCCTCTTTTTTTATTGCGGGGAAAGGGGCAGTTTTGAGTCAATGCCCTGACTTCAGTGTTATACTATGCTTAAAAGATGAAGAGCTGTGTTCGGTCTAGTGGTAAGAGCGTAGCAAGTGGAGAACTGTGTCTAAATACCAGACAAAAGCCTGGTATTTAAGTGGAGAAGGGTAGAGAGCCGGGCCCACTATCCACTGAGTTTCGAAAGGTAAGCCACTGGCCCTCGGGAATTTCTCGGTTATCAAAAAAAGATGAAGAACTGTGTCTAAATGCTAATGCCATTAGGTGGTAGACTGCAAGTAATGATCAGTTCAAGAGAGAGTATCTAAGTTTTGATGGATCAATGGATATTAGAGGAGTAGTTGCTGAAACAATGTAGGTAATACAGACTCGAATTTCAACCTGGTCTTCTCCAAACCATTCAGCTAGGCACATTCTCTCGACCTCTTGCTGTTCTGGTTCTGCTTATCCCAACCCATTCAAATAATAATAAGCATTAAAAACAGCAGTACTGGACACTAGTAAGATACAGGTAACGAAACGTTATCCTATGCGCTTCAGGGCAAATAAACTCTTGCTGGATAAAGAACTTCTAAACATAATCAGAGTCGCAAGAAAACTCAGACATTACATTACATTTATAATAGTCCTGAAAAACTTGTTATATCTGCTGCTTAAGATCATTCTATTACCATCCCAACCAGATTAACAAGAAGACACTGCTCACAAACAACAGTTATATTCCACACAATGAATTAATCGATAAAACCTCAAAGTAAAATCAAATATAGAAATACAACATATGAAGAAAAAGCTCCTACCATAGTTCTTCAACACTGTTCTGCAATGGAGTACCAGTGATGAGCAGCTTGTTTTTCGTGCTAAACTCCTAAAGATACAAAGTAAATCCAAAAAGCAAAGAGAGCAAATATTTGAGTGCCCAGATATGCAAGTAACAGATACCTATTTGAAAGAAACTCAGCAGGAGAAGTTATCATACCAAAAGCGTTGTATAAAGAGAAGCCTCACTATTCTTTAACCTATGTGCTTCATCAACCATAAGGTAATTCCACCTTATCTTTGAAAGCACTGCCTTGTCCTTCAATAGTACCTCATAAGTGGTAAGCAGCGCATCAAATTTGATAGTCCTGCCAGCTTTCTTATCATTGTAGAATTCATATTGTTGACAAACCTGCAGAGATCACAGGCAAATCAAATAATATGATCTTGATGAGCAACAGCAGAACGTAATATCTGTTCAACTAAACTAAGAAGTAATTAAGTATAAGAAGCACGGTGCAGGAAAACCATATAAAACGGAAGATTCTCCCACATTGCAGTATATAAAAAAATGAGAACAAATCAAGCGCACACTAAGTCAGTTATCATAAATGAGGAATGTCAAGATATCTGACAATAGCTTTTGGAGAGAAACACGGAGCAATCTCACAGTTAATAAAGGTTATTCAAGCTGCTGCAAGACAAGCTGGTTGCCGGGATGCTGATTGGCCATGGAAAATTATTTGGAAATCACGAGCTCAAAGTGTCCTGTTCCGGGTGAGTTGCAGCTAGGAATGCTTGTTTGATGCAGGACAAACTCCAAAGAAGAACATTACCCCTTTGCAGTAGATGTTTTTTCTGTGAAGGCTCTTAGGAATGAAATTGTCAGTTATTTCTCCATAGTCACCAAGCCTGGTTCATCTGGTCTTTTGTTTTTTTACCTCTTTATGGTAATTCGGGTCATGCCAGGAGACGTTAAGAGTTTACTACAGAGTTGGCAGGGGGAGAGGGTTGATAAAAGATGGAAGATGCTATGGAAGAGTGCTCATCTTTGCATTCTGTGGGCGGTTTGGCTGGAAAGAAAGAAAAGATGTTTTGAGGGAAAGATAGATCACACTTCTTTTGTTAAGCATATATGTCTACGGAACTTATACTTGTGGTGTAAGTTTCATATGATAGACAGCAAACAAGTTTGGACTTTTGGATCGTATGGGTCCTGTAATCCGTAGTAACCTGCAATTCCCCTGCTTTATTGTACTTTTCTTGTACCTTCTTGGCACGGACTTCTAATGAATTTTACATTACCATATAAAAAGGGGGTTTATGCAAAAATACTCAATCTCCAACCTAAGAGATAATTCAAGGAGCACAGACAAGATGTTTGTTACTGCATGCACTTGGTAGAGGGTCGAGCTTGTATAAGATCATCAACCTTTAGCATTTAGCTCGTATGTCAGGACTTGTTCCATCATCTAAATAAAATACAAATTACATCGAAAAAAGAATCCATATCCTTCTGTAGTAGGAGGCATACATCACACTTCACAACCAACAAAAAAAGACCACGTGATTGGCGCAGACAGCATATCAAGTAAAATAAGGACATACAGACATGTAAACTAAGTATGAACAGAGAGTAGTAGAAAAATCACACACAAAATGTGCCTGAATATCATCAAATAACTTTCCTGGAAAAAGAATACAGATATCATTTCCGTAGAGCCATTAAAGTTAACAATTATGTAACTAGATAATTACCTAATAAAACAAAATACAGCGTGATTGCTGTATAACCCAGACTTACCTCACGACTTGCACGTGCTCCAACATAGACAATCACATTCACATCAGGCAGCCATTTCCTAAATTCTTTTGCCCAATTGGAGAGGGTTGATAATGGGACAACAACCAGAAATGGTCCATGAATTTGCTGAGCATTCTGCAGGGACAATATAACGACCATGTTTACCAAAGAAGAAGTGGCAATATTTTGTAGAGCATAAAGCATAGAGAAGCCAGCACCTGTAGAAAACCGAGCATTGAAACAGACTGAACAGTTTTACCCAGACCCATTTCATCAGCTAATATAACATTAGTATCATTCCTCCAACTGTGCTGTGAAAAAGACATATCAGGAGGCCAAAACTAGTGGGAAGGAAACATATTGCATACATATTTAACCATAACGCAGAGCCAACTTCATTACCTGTTAACCAGAAAATTCAAGCCTTCAAGCTGATAATCTCGAAGTTTCCCACCCTTTAACCATTCAGGCTGCTCTTCAAGCTTCCTCAAACTTCCTAATAAGGTATCGGTTTCAAATTGACAATGACATCGACATTCAACAGGTAACAACAACAACAACAAAAAACCCAGTGTAATCCCATAAACATGTAACAAGGAACACAATGAACTATATTGTAAAGAATAAAGATGAGGTAGGAGAGGCCTGTTCCAATTTTGCCTTTAAGAACTCGACACAACAGAGACTGAGATATAGAAGTATGGAATGACGAGTTGAAATTGGATACGGTTGACGTTAATGACAGGCTAAGAGGAGGTTAGAGTAGACATATGAAAAAAGAAAAGAAGAAGTAAACACCTCTGCTCTTTTTCCGCTGGAAATCCACTGATTTCCCTTGTACCATAGTGGCAGCCTCACGAGCCTGCAATTTGTATAACGGTTAAAAATATTGAATTTAAAACATTGAAGAAGGAAGTACTCTCACCATGACCAAAACAAACTAGATCAAATACATATAAAAGATAACAAAGAAACCATGAAAATAAATAACCATTAAAAGGCAGATATGACATGAAGGCACTAAATTGACTTATCTAGAAAAGGAAAAATGAATATGACCGACAGCTTTTAGTTAATTATAAGAAGATGTGGTGGAAGAACAAAAGTTTGCAAAGTAACATACTATCAGGGATAGGATGCAAACAGAAAAGAAGTACATTACTCGCTTCCTCACAGAAGACTTCTATTCCTACACCCCAATTTCGATCACAGTTTAAAGAAACAAGATCCCAATATCAGTTCTCAGGATGCCAAGATTAAACTGTTAAGTAGTAAATCAACCTTCTTGACCTTAAAGACGGTGAAGAAAATAGACCTCATGAGGTAAAGAATTGTTCAAAACCATAAGGAACAATAGCCCTTCCCTCAACTGATGTGGCACACTCTAACACTTCCCCCCGCCCCCCTCCGTATGGCCTGGACTATACATCTGGGGCTGGACAGTATGACATGGGGACACAATATTGAATAAACCAAGAAAAGGGATGCATTTGACTCAAAATACCATGATACGAGAGGGGACCTTGGCCTAACCCAATCCTAAAAGATAGATCAAGAGGTGAGAATTGTCCACGACCAAAAAGAAACTACAGCTTCAACCTACGTGGAATGCTCTAACACATACACCCACACACCCACCACCACCTTGCTGTACTCCAAAACTGCATCTAAATTGTGGATAACATAACATGGGGGGTCCAACAATGGAAAACACAAGTAGAAAAATGGGTGTCTCTTATATTATGAAAAGAAATGAACAGTCCAACTCAACCCAAAAGTTAGCTCATGAGGTAAGGATTTCCCAAGACTGTATAAGGAGACAACAGGTCAACAGCCCATTCACTTAACCAATATGGGTACTCTAACAAAGATTTACCAGAATATAAAAGTACCTTACCTGTTATTGAGAGACCAAACTTTCCTATGTGATCTTCTCCATAAATAAAATTGGTGACATGCTGATTTCATTCATCAGATAATTTAAAGCAGCAAATACTGCATGCTCAAGTTTCTCAAACACTTCTCCAGAAACAATAGGTATTCCAAATTTGTTCAATCATTGGTTTCATACTATACGCTAACAGTAAACTATATAAGATGATATACATTAATCATATCAACACATTACAGCATTACTTGAGGAAATGAAGGAACTATTCAGTAATACTGCAAAACAGGAGACTGATCAAAGAGTGATATGGCATAACCATAAAGCATATGCTACCGAATTGCTACCTTGTACTCATCGATGGCATCTTGAGCAAAAGCAATATCAACATCCTTCTCCCTGAGATAACATGAAGGAGACCCACTAAGCACTTGCAGTTTATACAGCTAAAACTAAAACATAATATGTTCTGCAGATAAAACAAATAACAAACAATCCAAGGCAGGGAGAGGTGAGAAAAGACAGAAGTACACACAGTTAATAAACCATTCTTCTGCAGGTAGACCTCAAGAAACATTGCCCATGAACAAATCAACAGGCAGGTCAAAAGAACAAATAGAATGACACAAGTGCACAAAAATCTGCTTACCAAGTTGCTTCGGCATAAGATAGCCCTTTCCATTTAACTAAATACTCTGGCACCACGTTACCATAACCATCTTTGCTGATTCTGTCTGCGATAACTCTCTCAACCTAAGGATTAATTGACCAAAATAAACATTAAGAGCTGTGTGAACTGTGCATAGTGAACTGTGCATTGAGGCGACAGAGGTCTCTAGAAACAACAAACCTGACTGTTCTGTTTGATGATATCCAAGTCCATTTCCTTGCTCACATCATTTACCTCGATCTAATGGACAACAGAAAAATGGGCCATAAGAGAGGATTTTGCAAATAAGTAAAGCAAATCCTGCAGCTAACTACAAAATATCAACAGCAATAAAGCATCAGTCGTTTCTCTCCGTATCCTCTTAGAATCAAATACTTTAAGATCCAGATAAATCTCTTTGAAGCAAGCCAAACTTTGGGGGATGGGGGTGTTTAGAGGAAACACTTATACAGTTAAACTGCAAGGAGCTCCATCAACAGTTATGGAAACATAACTTTTCCAGCCCATCTGAAAGTTGGTCCACTCATACTAATCACTACATATGCCAAGGCTGAAATAAATCTCCACTAATGAAGCAGAGTAATAGACGATATTCCTTTCAAGTGAATACTCAAATTCCACTTTGGGTTTGCCAAAGACACGTAAAGATATCTGATCTTCTTTAAATTCTGTATTCCCATGGCAAAAAATAAAGTGTGTGTGTGTGTGTGTGTGTGTGAGAGAGAGAGAGAGAGAGAGAGAGAGAGAGAGAGAGAGAGAGAGAGAGAGAGAGAGAGAGAGAGAGAGAGAGAGTCCAGCAGCTAAGATTCTAGTATTACTGTGGACCCAAATAATTTTCAATTTTCCCAAAGTCCCACAGGTGCTTTGAGTTGCTTCATTTTAAGAGGAAAATAGGTATGCTATATTACCCCCCCCCCCCAAAAAAAAAAAAAACCCAGAAATAAAATTAAAAGAGAACCAAAACGTATGGCTCCATGAGTAAATCAGTGATTCCTCTTTCTCATATACCAGAAATTTCGAATGGTCTCTAACAAGTCAGCTTTTCATTTCATATTAGCTGAAAAGCCGAGAACCATGCAAAAATCATTCACAAGTCGAATCTCAACATAACTCCATTCCCTTATGATAAAACTTGGGTTAAAAATATTTCCACTAAACAACCAAACACTTGAGAAACTAAAATAACCCATGCAGGTCAAGTCCTTTTTACAAGATAAAGAAATATTTATCTCAAAGATTTTGAGAAATAGTGTATAAAATTCTCACTCACCTCCTCACGGGATACAGTCTTCCGATACTTCACATCCTCCATGACCCTTTTGGTGTAATTCAAAACCTTCTTAAACCCACTAAGCTGCACAAGCATGAAAAAAATCAAGATAAAACTGAAATTAATCACTTTAATATGATGCTATTGAACCAGAATACGTAGCCAATCATAAGAAATGTAGCAACATAAGTCAATTGCAGATCTGGAAAAGCTTACATTTTGTAGCTCAACAAACGACTTCCATTGACAATGCAAATGAGACTGGCCTTTCCATTTTATTAAGAACTCCATCTCATTCCAATCTGGTTCAGAGTCATACAAATGACTTAACAACATAGGATCAGCTGATTTGTTATTCCTTCTAGCTTCTTCAGCCATGCCCTTTGGCTGATGCCACAGGACTTTCTCAATTGAGTCACCATCTTCCTCTTCAATTTCTTCCTGTTGCAGGAAATAATTTAGTTAAACATTCTCAATCAGGGGTAAAAAAGACAAAAAGGCCATGAAAACACTTGCTGATGTAATATAATAAGCAAACATATTAAAAGCCAAATACACAAAGCACTAGCAATTTCACCAGGCACTTTTTTTTGGGTTGGCAGCCTACCAGCCTCGAACTCTTGACCTAGTGGCCTGAAGAGGACTCTCTCAACCACTCTCTCAACCACTATGAACCAGGAACTTTTTCTTGATGAAGTAAGAAGTTTCATTTCATTAAAGGCATCAAGAAGAAGCTAACAGATACACAAGCGATTACAAAACGGTACAGTTAGCTCCAGTACAAATATGCTAGGCTATGCTCAGGAGCTAACAAAATCTAAATACTGAAATGCAAATTTGCAACCATCAAGAAGGCACCTTTTTTTCTTTTGATGAAAAGGTAAAGAAGCAATTTCACCAGGCACATGCCTTTTGTATAAAGGGCAAAAGGCACATGTATTTGTCCAGTGGAAACGATCATTGACGTAGATGGCACATAAGGAAATTTCCGTAAAAAGGAAGAAAAAATAAGATTCAAGCTATAAAAGACATCCAAGTCCAAAGAGTAGATACACAGAAAAGCATAGTATGCATGGGACTCGTGATAACACCTTTTGGCCCTTCTTTTTCTTGCTCTCATCAATTTCTTCACTTTCGTCACTCTCAGCGTATGATACTTTCCGAATAGATCGACGACTCGAAGTTCGGAGTTCATTATTCCTGCCAGATACACTTGCCGCAGTAGATCTACCACCATTTTTCGGGCGGAGATTTGCAACTCTTCTAGGTTTACTTCCAAAATCCTCTTCACTCTCATTTTCAGAATCATGTTCTGATGATTCTTCCTCTTCATATGATGTTCTACCCCTTTTTCGTCGAGCAGATGTAGCAAGAAACCTAATTTCTCTGGTAGATTTTACACTATGCCCACCCCTATTCTTTTGCTTGCCCTGAGGCTTTCTGTAATATTCTTCATCTTCGTCGGAGATGCCCACATCATCATCATCACTGTTTAACTCATCAGACTCTCCACCTTCCCAGTCTTCATCCTTTTCCTGCAGGGGTAAAAGATAATTACCAGGTCATTTGACGAGTCCAATAATATATATAAGTGTGTGACAAAAAAAATTCAAAAAAAAGGAAACAAAATCACTGTCACTCGACTCCCAACTTACTGCAAGGTGACAAGAAACTGAACAAATGAAAAGTGAGAAACATTTCTGAACTATCTCAGCTTAGAGAACAATAATATTTTTTTTTGAAAAGGTAACATAGAGAACAATAATATTCTTTTTAATCAGTTGCTAAAAGGACAACAATCCCAATATAAAGTTCATTCTACCACATACATATAAAGAACCGAAAGTTGTAAGGTTTTCTATTTTCTGGTATATTTCTTGTATACGGCACATAAACATTTATGCCCTTTCTTTAATGAAATTATTACTTTATAAAAAAATGATAAAGAACCGAAAGTGTTGTAACTTCCAGCACATCCTTAAGGTACTTTTGTTTAATAAATTAACACTTATCAAAAAGAATCTAAGAACCTAAAGCTTTTCAATAGCTTGGTTCAGAGTTTGCTTAAACAAACTTGATTACAAGGTATATTGTTTCAACAAGTACGAAATTTATTGAAGTGGCTAGCACGGTATCTCAAATACTTGTTTTCATTTACCAACCAAAAAAGCTATTATTACAATCCAAGGATTATAAAATAAACATTGATTCTACTTGAGAACCTACGGAGACCCAATGCTAAAGACTTTCCTAAAAATATCATCCAAGATGTCACTTCAGAAATAACACTTTTTCTTTTAATGATCACATACAGTGTGTCGAGTGTATACAAGGAGCTCGTCCAGCCATCTATTGTTTAACAACAAACTGCGGATTTAAAGAACGGAACAATTTAAGTTACATAGCAGAACAACATAGATCTACTTTCTCCTATCTGTTTTTTTTCCTTCTTAATTCAACTTCCACCCCCTTCCAATTTGTGTGTGTATGTGTGCATAGGTCTAATTTGTGCCTGAACCTTATTAGTTACAAATTGAACACAGCTAGGGTCCTCATAGATCATGATGCAGCACACTTAATTAGTTGCTAATAGTTCCCTAGATATCACATTAGGGAATCGAGCGCTTCATCGCTTAAAGCGAGAAGTGAAGCGAAGTGATGGATAGCCCGCTTCAGATGACTGAGGCGAAGCGGCTTTAATGAAGCAAGCGCTTTCTCCACTTAAGCATGAATCGTGTGCAGCGACTGAACCGAGGGAGGCGTGCACTTCTTATTTTTTATTTTTAAAAGGTGGACTGTTTAGTTTTTTAAAAAAGAAAAAGAAATAACAGACCTCTATCGAAATATTTCTCAACATTGGAGCAACTTTCTTCTGCGAGTTACGACTAGGGTTGGGACTTTCTATTGCTCTTCTTCGTCAAGCTCCAGGTATGGCTTCTTTCTTTTTCTTCGTCTTCTCTCTTCTTCTTCTCGTTCTCTTTATCTCTTCTTCGTTTCTCATTGTATGATATCGCTGCTGCTGCAATTTTTTTCTTTTCTTCTTCTCCTATTCTTTCGCTTCTTCAGCTTTTATTTTATTAATTTGTTTGTCTTTTTGTTTTACTTTGTTAATCTTAATTTAACTTTTACTTATTCTTTCTTTTTTTAGTTGATTAATTAAATTGAATTTATTTAATTGTTTTCTTCTCTCTGTTTTTTTTCATGTGCTCTACTGGTTTTTTCACTTTGTTAATTTAATTGAATTTTTAAATTATTCTATTTCTTTTTTCAGTTTGTTAATTTAATTGAATTTATTTATTTATTTTTCTTCTTCTCACTATTTTTCTTCATGTGCTCTAAGGTTTATTTTGGTTTTCTTTTTTTAAATGTGCGAGCGCTTTGCTTCACGCTTCATGCTTTAACTGATTCTGGGCCTTGTCGCTTTTTCTCGCTTCGCACTCTAAGGAACACTGCTAGATATGAAAAATGTTGGTTTTGTAACCCCAAAAAAAAACTAGTTAAAAGGAACAAGAATAAGGAGCAACGTATAAATGTGAGATAAAAATCAATATGAATAAAAGGCTGCATGAAGCATCAAATAAGCAAGAAAAACTCCACAAAAGACCACACAACTCACATCACCATTCTTCAAAAATGTTATGAGAAGTAAAGTGTGGTGTTTAATATAGCCCACATAAGTGACATTATTGTTACAACTTATATTATATATAACTCCTACTTATGCAAAGAATGGGAAGAAAGTCCTCTTTACCATTTTCGCAACTTTTCCAAGAACAAATACAGGGATTTACTATCCTTCCAGATCTTCCCAATATAGCACAGTCAACTCACTATCTTGACTTCTCAAATGATACTAACCAACAACGCTAAAAAAAACTAATTAGATTGCAGGATTCAATAATCAAGTTAGATGAACGTAATAACAAGTAGAAAATTTAGCACTCAAGGGTGTGGACTATTGGTCAATGAAGTGGGTGAAAACTACAGGAGACCGCATTTCTTTCCATTTGCCTAAGCCTTGGAGGGTAGAGTCATCGACACTGGTACTGGTGGGTGGTGGGAGGTAACAAGTACCGGATGGAATAGTCAAAGTGTGCTAGATTGTCACAACCGTTTTCAAAAAAAGTAGTAGAAAACTTAAAATGATTCTGATTTTACTCCTCTCATGTACGTTTAAGGTCATACAAACATAAATGATTATTGGACAAGTACTAGATAAAGCATAAGATACTGCTTTTGGCACTTTTCGAGTAAAAAAGACCTAACATACAAGCTCACCCTATCATAAGATACAAGCTTACCTAAGCAAATCAAGGTGAAATTAATAGATTACTGTCGTTGCATTTTCTTTTTATTGAGTCCCAAATCTCAAGTTAACATCTCCGTAAAAGGCTCTAATTTCTCTTAACATCAAATTCAACAGGATGATAAATCTTAACTTTTGCAGTTTCATATGAAAAGACCAAGCTAGGAAGTTACAACATGGAAAACAACCATCAGAATCAAGTGTGCTATTTTAACATGCTTTCATCCAACTCTCCTAATTAATCATCCCGTATGATACTACTTAGTCCTCACATATATTGTAATATGATACTACTTGGTCCTAACATATATTGTAAATGACCAGTATTATCACTGCAACTACACTTGTTGCCATAGCAACTGACAAGGACCTTATTGCTACAAAATTTTGCTGCCTATCAATTAGCTTAATTTTCATCTAAAAACATCTCAAATCTTCAGTACCTCCATCTCTATTTTCATGCAATATAAAGCGTACAGCACCCTAATTTAAATCATACTACTCAATGGAATTCTACTAACAATTTCACCCCATCAATATATCAGATACATTATACACATGACTACGTACAGGAATTTTCAAATATTATAATTCGGATAATAGGTCCATTTCAGCAAAAAAAAAAAAAAGGATAATAGGCAACAAACACTACATGAATTATAAGAACCAAAATTTTCCTACTGCGAAATATGCTAAAAGTGGACATGCTAAAAGGTATGTCAAATGCCGGCAACTACTATAGAAAAATCACAACATTCACCATGTCACATCAGTAATAGCATATAAATTATGAACAACACTAGGCATAAGAACACACCTTAATGCCCCTTCCACGACCTGTGCTACCATAGTCAGGATCAGCGGGATCATCTTCTGCAAATAGTAGGAAAACAATTAATAAAAAGGTAGTGGTGAAAGTCAACTGTGAAGCTCGCAATTGTATTCCAATAACAACTTCTTGACCACACACTAGCAAGAAACGAGAAGAAGTTGAAAGAGACGGTCTACTAAATGGGTAATTATTTAGTTTTATTCTATTTTTCCCCCTTTTTCCCCAATCACGTTAACAATTCATTACGGAAGATGAAAGAATTGCAAACCACGCTATTCCCATCATGTTCTATCTAGAAAATTCATCATTCACTCAACGCACATATAAGACCGAATATGTTAGGAGATGATACAGATGCTCAAAATAATAGAATTTACCATCTTCACTATCATCATCGTCGTAATCAGCATACTCGCCGTTGTACTGATCTTTTGAAGCTTTTGGCTTCCGACTTGCATACTTGCTGGCGGCAATAGACCTTGACTGTGGCTTTGAACTATACCCGCTTGAAGGATTAGCAGCTCTGTAATGTAACGAGTCACTCTGATCATCACCGTCTTGTTCATAATATTCATCAGATAACATCTCATCCGCAGGGACACTTCGACTCTTCCCCATTTCTTTCTGCCTTCCTTCATCTTCCGACTCTAGCTGATCTTCCCTACCATCAGATACCTCATCTGATTCTTCCTCATTCTTATATTCTGATCCACTCTTTGATTCCTCTCCAGAACCTGACCTACCCGAGGGGCCAATCGGTTGACAATCCTTCCAAAACCCAGAACCCCATTTCCCAGCCAAATTAACTCTTCTTCCAGGCAGCACCTGATCCCCTACCGTCGCTTCCACTTCTACACCAACTTCATCTTGTAACTGACCGCTATCATCATTTTCACTCAAACTACCTCCCACTTCCTCATTTCCTACATCCTGATGTATACCCTGCATACTCTGTTCCCCCTGGCTTTTCTCATCCAATATAACAGTTTCATTCGAATAATTCCTATAAAAAGCCATACACTTTCTTCGCATTAAAATTTCAGTTTGCTCTTATTTTCCCAAAAAGGTAACTCTTTTGAAGATGTATTACTGCCAGTTCTCTTCCCTCCAAAAAACCTCTGAAGCAGAAAAAGTAAATGCAAAAAACTAATCAATATTTGTCACATTTCTCAAAGAAAGTGAATTAATATAGTAAAATAAACTAAAATTCATTTTGAGAAGAAATAAGAGCGCTGTGAATTCAAATTCAAATACTCAATTGCTTAAAATCACCAAAAAAATTATCCATAACGTCGTAAAAGTCAATGAAAACAGAAAACACAGTGTTTTACACTAAAAACAATGGATCGGTTACTACTAAGTGAAGCCCAAAACAAATCGATACAAAAACCTCCCCAATCCATTTTACTAGCCCTAAAACAAGCCCAAAAAACTAAATCTACGACCCACAAAACCCTAATTCCGCTCCAATCCATTAACCAAAACAATACTATACAGAACACATACGCTTATAGCATAGATTGATTTAAAAACTCAAAACTCAGCATATAAAGCAATAAAAACGCAAATATAGACGGAGTCGTTTTTAAAAAAAGTACAGTACTCGGACTCTCACCGGAAACTTACGTTACCGGTGAAACGAGAGCCCGGCGGCGGCGGAAAAAGGTTGGTATTACGGCGACGTTTTAGTGGAATTTTTTTGAATGTGTTAAAGGGATGTTATTCTAATTTGCGCCTAAGGTTAAGGTTAACACAATCGATTAAAATCGAAACGATGAAGATGAAGGTGAATCGGATTTACCGGCGTGGTTTTTTTTGATGAATTTTGATAGCTTTTTTTAGAGAGAGATGTGGGTGTTGTAGAGAGAGAAAGAGAGGAAAAAAGCAAAATTTCCTCAGGGGAAAATATTGAGAGTAATTCTTCTCTTTTCCTTTCTTTTCTTTATCTTTGTTTGTATGTATGTAGTAAGGTGATTAGTGATATATAATGTGTATTAACATTTGATTTTATAGATTGAGAAAAAGAGAAGGATGGAGAGAAATTTGATATTGACAATGCCAAATTCCAATACCTACCAATAGGTACAAGCATTTAAGCATATAGTGCAATGTTTTTTAATAATGGTTGTGTTCGATCCAGTTTAGGTGCATCTCGATTATTCTATCAAGTGCATGTTATCTCCCGACTCTCACATATGTAAAAGAATTGTTTATCAATTTGAATTTCAGGTAATATTTAATGAATTAAGTAAGAATTTCTTTTTATATTAATCTGATAAAAAAAATTCATGCAGTTATTATGTGGATAAAGAAAGTCCGATTGAATAATATACAAAAACATCACTAAGATTCTAATGCATAATTTGTAGTGCGATTTGAATTGTGACTTTTCGACCATAAATTGCTTAATTAGAGACATATATTGATAAAGTTAAGTGTTGTTTTTAAGCAAATATTGATAAAGTTAAGTTATTATAGTTTCAAGAATTATTTTCTAAAGACAATTGTTTTGTTGTTTTATTCTAAAACAAATAAATGCTTACATACAATTAGCAAGTTGAATGACTTGTCACTTGCCAATTGCAATATTAATGTACAAACGTTAAACCATGTAGTACAATACTCGTATAATACCCTTAGTCTAGCAAAGAGGAAAGGACTACTTGCAGCACAAGGCTGAGGGTATCTAAGTAATTATATTTTGCCTTTTTGGCCTTTTCCTTTTTATGTGTGTCCAGTAGTAAAGAGAATGAAAGATGTATGTGATATGAATGGCTAGTTTGAGAATTAACAAGCTACACTTACCCAATTATGGCATTATACTCTTTATCTTTTTTTAAAAATCCAATTGGTTCAGTCCATTTTACTAGTTGGTACTAGTAATAGATAAATATCACACGATAGCAAATTTATATTCAAATATAACAATAGCAAAAGAAAAAAAAAAGAAAAAAAAAATATATATGTAACAATAGCAATAACATACCCATTATATTCTCATAAGTGGGCATGGAGAAGTTAATATGTACGCACACCTTAACCTTACCTTGTGTAGGTAGATAGGTTGTTTCTGATAAACCATCGGGTCAGATAAGCACAATATCAGCAATAAAAAAATAGTTTGGTGCACAAGGCATCTCACATTTACGTATGGTCCAGGGAAAGGTCGCACCCTAAGAGGTGTGACGTAGACAACCTACCATAATACAAATATTAATGGTTGCTTTCACGGCTTAAACCTATGACCTATAGATCACACATGAACAACTTTACTGTTGCTCCAAGACTTCCCTTTTTAAAATTTATATTCCCGTGCCAAAAGAAAATTGTCATACTTGCATATCTATATTCGTATCTATATTATTATAAAAATATGAATAAAATATTGGATTACAAAAATAACCTTTTAATATTAAGCATAATAACTCACAATAAAAGGACATAATCGAAATTATAGACATTAGCCTTGTAATCCTATTAGTTTTAGGACATAATACTACACGTTAGGAATCCTACATGATTATCTTTAGGAATCCTATTAGTATAATTATTTTCGGGCATAGATATTAGCCTTGTAATCCTATTACTTTTAGGATATACTTATGAAGAAATTTTTATTACTAATTTAATTTGAAAATGTATTATATTGTCCAAATCCATTTAGAAATATGAGAGCCTATATATTATTATAAAAGTATGAATATAATATTGATAGACCAAAATAGCTCTAAAATACTAAACAGAAGAACTCAAATGGAAAGGACATAGATGTAATAAATATGTTGATTTTTTAAAATTATAAAATTAATACGTTTATTGAATTCTTATTAAAATATGTATGAATGTTTAATAAAATCAATTTCATAAGAATCATCCATATTGGTAATACATTACCACTCTATAATATTAAATACCAAAAAAAATAAAAGTAATGCTAAACGGACCGCATAAAGCTTTAAAATTGAGAAAAAAATCCACAAGATAATATATTATTATATTATATTTGAACTGTTTTCTTACTCAAATAATAATTTTTTATTATTAATTTTTTATGTAATATATAAAAATATACCCAATTATTAAAAAATAACTAAGAAATTTTTAAGAATATAAATGTGTGAGAAAAGAAATAAAAAGGTTGATTAGAGCCAATACCACTAATGATTTTGCAAACATAAAGATATAAAAGTGGAATGTCATCGATCTTTTTACTCTTTAAAAATAAAATTTATGGTGGATAAAATTATAATCACGATTAAATATTCAAACATGAGATGAACTAATATTAATAATCTAAATCAACAGAAAATAAATTATATTTTATGTTAAAACCAAATAATTAAATCTTTTAATTAATTATTTAGCAAGAGAATCCAATTAAATTATTTTTTAAATTCATCATATTAGTAAAATTATTTTTCAAGTTAAAAAAATTATAGGGTACATAAATTTATTCCATAAAAACAGTGTTAGAGATTTTAAAAAATAGATCACAAAGTAAAAAAGATTAGTATGGTATTAAGAAGCCCATACAAATATTTGAGGAAGCACAATCAAAGCTAATCCTGATCAAGAATAAGTTTTCAAGATTATATTATAAAAAATCGACTCTGGTATAGCGGGATTATCTTTTGTAGATGCCTTCGGCGGAATCGAAATAATATTCATATGTCATGTATTACTTGCAAATGTCATATCAAGAGGCATGATATTGTTAGCAGCAACAACAAGTGGTGTACCAGCAAAGATTTTATTATGAGGTTGTATAACTCACTTTAGATTTAATATACCTCTTCAAATAACTGAAATAACCATCACAAATATATCAAATCAGAACAATAGTGCTAAATTTATAAGGAAAGCAAAAGTGATAATATAGGATGAAGTGTTTTTGGCTAAGTGTCAAACGATAAAAATAATCGTCTTGAGTTTTAGGGATATATTGGATATTGATGAACCGTTTGGTGGAAAAGTAAGAGTTTGGGAGGTGATTTATGTCAAGTACGATCAGCGGTTCCAAAATTGATCAAAGCGGAAACTGTGAAAGCTAGCCTGCCAAAATTATACTTATGATCTCAAATAAAAAATATTCAAATAACAAGAAATATAAAAGTAAAAATAGATCCAACATTCAGTGACTTCTTGCTTCGTATCGGAAATGAAGAAGAGCATCAAATAAAAGATGATTTGGTTCTTCTAGAACACTTGGTTATCAACCCCAATGGTAATAGTAATGCATTTAGTAAGGAAAATATTTTCATCATTAGATTAAAACGCAATTTCTGCAAATTACATTATAGAAATTAAAGAGCTATCTTAGCTAGCAAAATAAATATGTTGATCAACTAAAAGGTCGATTGCTAAGTTTTATGGTAATAGTAAAATATTTTTCAGTTTTGACTCAACAAAAGATGATACCAACAACAACTACCAAGAAGAATACTTAAATATTTCAATACCAAATGGTCTTCTACCGTACATGTTTGTTATCAAGTTCATTTTTTCTTACGTATGTCAGTGTCACCATATATATAATAGACTAAGTTAAAATTGATCTTACATTGCATATAGGTTAATTTTAAAGAAAAATATGTCTGTCATAATACTGAAAACTTAGATCCACTTAATAGCTTATGTAATAGTACACATATGATATATAGAAGTTTTGATAATAACGTCATATATGCAGAACTTATTATACTGATCAATGCTTCTAAGTATGTGTTTATCCCCGAATTTAACTTTCGTCTTTCGAAACTAAAGAATATCTTTTAAAATTTGTGTGAAAATAATTTTCAGTATGTTTATGTTTTTATAGTTATAATAAATAAAGCACAAGGACAAACATCATATATATATATATATATATATATATATATATATATATATATATATATATATATATATATATATATATATATATATAAAGTTTGGAATTGACAAGCTGATGTGGCATACCTATTTGCGCAGAAAACCTAATTATCTATTTTGTCAATTTTTTGACTTTTATCCTATTTTTTACTACTTTCTGCTATTTCTAAAAAAATCCAAAAGTCACCACCTCAGGCGACTATTAAGTGAGCAATTATGGTATTCTTACAAGTTACAATTCCAAACAAAAGTAACGCCCCTAAACAAGCAAATAAGTCGTACAAAAAGCATCACTTTTGTACCAAAATTGAAGAAATCCTCAATTAATGTCCCTAAGAAATCAATCAGTTTCTCAAAAAATTCTTCAAAAACTGCCATTAATCGTGTTTGTACCAAGACAATAAAGAAATCCTCAAATTTGTTTGTTCTACATTGTATGATTCTGTCTATGATATAATTCTCTCTCTCTCTCTCTTATATCTATGTTACTAGACTTATTCTGCAAAAGGTTTTTGTAGCTTCTGTGCTTCTGGATCAGTTCTTGCTGAAGATCAAAGATGTTATATATGGTGAGGCTCAACAATTTTCAGTACATCTGATCTTCTTTCTTCCATTTGTTTTTGCTTTTATCCAAGTCTTATTGATAACAACTTCCAGTACTTAGTTAATTACTTCTTGATGGTTTGGTTTGTTCTTCTGTTAGTTCAGTGCGAGAATGTCCAAGAATTATAAGGCTGATGTGTATTTATAAATGAAAAGTATAATTGCATCCACATATACTCTCTCTCTCTGTCCCTCATGCTGATTTTCAGATTCTTGGTTTCGGTCAGATCTCTCTCTCATGCTAATTTTCATATTCTTGCTATGAGATTTTTATAAGTTAATGTTTTTATATTTAAAAATATTTAATTTCTTATTCTCTTTTTGTATAGGACAAGAAACTCTTTGAAAATACAAAGTAGGAGATGTTTTCAGCAATACACAAACTTTTGCAATACTTTATATGGCATCTTTTAATTGGACCATGTGATTTCCTTTAGCAACATGATATATTTGTTTGATCGTGTAGCATGGGATGATGAGTTACAGGAATGCAAACCATACTTGTGGCTTTTTATGAATTGTCAAACCAAGAATCTTTCTATAAATTGTCAAGTGTGCAGTAATACAATTATTATCACAGACTCCCGCTTGATTTAATTTGGATGCCTTTTCGTTGGATAAAAAATATTTTACATTCTTAACATCACATTATTGATGATCAATTTTAATAGAATGTTCTGGAATGGTCTCAATATTGTGTTAGAATCTTAAGTGAGAATTTTTAAACTGAGGGGACAAGAAGATTTAAAAATTGATAAACTCCAAAAGTCTAACCTGGGATTGGAGAAACAAATATATAGAGTACTTCAAGAATGGGAAGCTTCCATCAGATCCAAAGGAATCGAGAGCTTTGCGCATAAAGGCAGCATGATTCACCCTATCCGAAGACGGAACGCTATTCAGAAGGACTTTTGATGGACCATTGGTAATATATTTGGGACCAGGAGATACCGATTACATACTACGGGAAATTCACGAGGGCACTTGTGAAAACCATTCCGATGCCGATTCGCTAGTCCACAAAGTGATCAGAGCAGGGCATTATTGGACCGATATGAGCAAAGATGCGAGGGAGTTCGTTCGAAAATGCGACAAATGCAAAAGACATGCGCCCGTGATTCATCAACCCAGGGAGCTACTCCATTCGGTCCTATCTTCATGACCTTTCATGAAATGGGGGATGGACATCATCAGCCCCCTCCCATCGGCCTAAGGTAAACCTCAGTTTATTTTTCTTATGACTGATTATTTTTCTAAATGGGTTGAAGCACAGGCTTTCGAGAAATTCAGAGAAAAAGGAGTGATAGACTTCATTTGGGACCACATCATATGTCGATTCGGGGTGCCAGCCGAGATTGTATGTGATAATGGAAAATAATTCATCGGCAGCAAAGTAACTAAATTTCTCGAGGATCACAAAATCAAAAGGATCCTATCAACACCGTACCATCCTAGCGTAAACGGACAAGCCGAATCGGACCAACAAAACCATCATCCAAAATCTTAAGAAGAGATTGACCGACGCCAAAGGAAAATGGAGAGAAATACTGTCCGAGGTCCTATGGGCATATCGCACAACATCAAAATTCAGTATCCGAGCAACGCCATTCTCGTTGGTCTGTGGCGCCGAAGCTTTGATCCTGGTAGAGGTCGGAGAACCTAGCACCAGGTTTTGATATGCAACAAAGGAGTCGAATAACGAGACCATGAACACGAGCCTTGAATTATTGGACGAAAGACGAGAGGCCGCTCTCGTCCGATTGGCCTCCCAAAAACAGCGGATCGAAAGATACTACAATCGAAGAACCAATCTTCGATATTTTAAAATCGGGGACTTGGTACTAAGGAAAATCACCCTCAACACCCGAAATCCGAATGAAGGAAAACTTGGTCCGAACTGGGAAGGACCATATCAGGTCCTCAAAATCGTCTCAAAGGGATCCTACAAGCTCGGCGTGATAAACGACAAACAACTACCGAGCAATTGGAATGTTTCGCACCTAAAATGATATTACTGCAAACGTACGACCCTCCCATGTTCATTTATATTTTGAAATTAACCCTTGAAGGTGTTCGACCAGAAACAAGGATGGATTATTCAACTCGAAGCCTTTAGGTCTGAAAGCACGCGTTGCACTCTTTTTTCCTTAGACCGATTTTATCCCCAAATGGGTTTTTAGGCTAGGTTTTTAATGAGGCAACTATTGATCGTACTAACTTAGAACAATTCAACAGTATCTGAAGCCTCTTTACAATCAACCTCGAATACTGGGGGGCATTACCCTCGAATACATCGAGTTCGATGCAAAAAAGTTACCTCATGACAACAGGGTTTTGATAGAAAAAATTATAAGGGCCAAATGGTCAAAATGAGCCTTGCCCATGTAGTTTGCCCGAGCCCTAGCATAAAATATGAACGTATGTATAATGACCTATAAAGAGAAATTTCTTCTTTACCGATATTTTATATCCCAGAAAAATTCCTCTATTTCGTGATATATTATGCAAACTAAGCCTAAGGGCTATTCTTATTTCGAGTTCGAGAAATCATTCTCACTCGACTACAAAGCCCAAAGGCTACCTTATTTCGAGTTCGAGCAAGTCCTCATTCGACCATTAAGCCTAAGGGAAATTCGTATTTTGAGTTCGAGAAATCATTCTCACTCGACTACAAAGCCCAAGGGCTACCTTATTTCGAGTTCGAGCAAATTCTCACTCGACCACTAAGCCTAAAGGCTATTCTTATTTCAAGTTCGAGCAAATCCTCACTCGACATTAAAGCATAAGGGCTACCCTAACTCGAGTTCGAGCAACCATTCTCACTCGGGGACTATCTATTGAGCCCAAGGGCTACTATTAATTCGAGTTCGAGAAATCATTCTCACTCGACTGAAAAGCCTAAGGGCTACCTTAATTCGAGATTCGTGCAATCATTCTCACTCGACTACAAAGCCCAAGGGCTACCTTATTTCGAGTTCGAGAAAGTTCTCACTCGACCGCTAAGCCTAAGGACTATTCTTATTTCGAGATCGAGCAAATCCTCACTCGACTATAAATCCTAAGGGATACTCTTATTTTGAGTTCGAGCAAGTCCTCACTCAACCACTAAGCCTAAGGGATATTCTTATTTCGAGTTCGAGCAAATCCTCACTCGACTATAAAGCCTAAGGGCTACCCTAACTCGAGTTCGAGCAACCATTCTCACTCGGGGACTATCTATCGAGCCCAAGGGCTGCCATTAATTCGACTTCGAGAAATCATTCTCACTTGACTGAAAAGCCTAAGGGCTACCTTAATTCGAGATTTGAGAAATCATTCTCACTCGACTACAAAGCCCAAAGGCTACCTTATTTCGAGTTCGAGCAAGTCCTCACTCGGCCACTAAGCCTAAGGGCTATTCTTATTTTGAGATCGAGCAAATCCTCACTCGACTATAAAGCCTAAGGGCTACTCTTATTTCGAGTTCGAGCAAGTCCTCACTCGACCACTAACCTTAAGGGCTATTCTTATTTCAAGTTCGAGCAAATCCTCACTCGACTATAAAGCCTAAGGGCTACCCTAACTCGAGTTCGAGCAACCATTCTCACTCGGGGAATATCTATCGAGCCCAATGGCTGCCATTAATTTGACTTCGAGAAATCATTCTCACTCTACTAAAAAGCCTAAGGGCTACCTTAATTCGAGATTCGAGAAATCATTCTCACTCGACTACAAAGCCCAAGGGCTACCTTATTTCGAGTTCGAGCAAGTCCCCACTAGACTAATAAGCCTAAGGGCTATTCTTATTTCGAGATCGAGCAAATTCTCACTCAAATGTAAAGCCTAAGGACTACATTACTTCAAGTTCGAGCAAACACTCACTCAACTATAAAGTCTAAGGGCTACTCTTAATTCGCGTTTGAGACAAAGGGTGGATAATATCGACCCTTGAAAATCCTAATCAAGCAAATCCCTTATTCATTGCTAAGGCACAACAAATTTTATACGATCAAACAATGGCCGTATCGACCTAATTCGAGAGCCTAAAGGGCTATCTTATTTTTGAGTTCGAGAAATCATCCTCGCTCAATTAAACCCTAAGGGTTACCCTACTTCGAGTTCAAGCAAGTACTCACTCGACCAGTCCGACTTCGATCAAATTACATAAATCCTCGAACTTATGAAAAAAAAATCATAAGGTATGAATGAAATAAAATTTTCACAAGGAAAAGAATGAAATAAAGGCAAGACGGAAAAGAAAGAGATCTTTATATATATGAATATATTTACATGATCCGATCAGGAACCTACACAAAAGATAAAAAATAAAAAATCCTAAGGTTCCTGATTTTCTTCGGGGGCAGTCTCTTCTCCAACGAGGTCCTCCCCGCTCTTGAACCCGCTTTTGCTCTCGTCATCATCGTCGTCATCGTCGGAGGCCAATGCTGCAGCTTCGATTTTACGCTCTTTAGCCTTTATTATCTCGTCGACAAGATCGAAACCTCGAGCGTGGATCTCCTTGAGGGTTTCCCTCCGAGATTGGCACTTGGCGAGTTCTGCAATCCAATATGCTAGAGTTTGAGCGATCTCGGATGCCTCTCTTTCTTGTACTTGAGCTGCTTCAGCATCAGCTCGGTAGACGGCCACGATCGCATCTGCCTCGGCTTTAGCCTTTTCGGCTTCAGATTTGGCCTTTGCAAGTTCGGAAGCCAACCGAGCTTCGAGCTCCGCTATTTTTCTTTCCTGAGCCGAGCTCTTCTCTTTCATGCCTCGAAGCTGACTTTCGGCCGATGACAATTGGGATAAAGTAGTACCTTTTTCTGCAGCAAAGCGGTCCATACCTTCTTTCCAACCCAAGGTCTCTGCCTTTATCATATCGACCTCCTCGCGGAGCTGCCCGATCACCTCGTTCTTCTACTGCAGTTGTGAGCTTGAAATGTTAGCCGCCGTTCCCAAATCGAGCCCATGAGCTTTAAAGATTTTCATTACCTGCTCGATCAGGTCGAACTGATCTTGACGAGCTTTGCCCAACTTGGCTCAGATGTCATGACCCAAAATCTTACCATAGGCGTCGTGATGGCACCTAGTCTCTAAGACTAGGTAAGCCGATTTCTATTACATTTTGAAGCCATTTAAAAAAAAATTAAATAAGTAACCAAAACTAACAACGGATTAAATATAAATATACAATCTACCAAGACTGGTAGTACTGAGTTACGAACTCTAACTGAATACATGGAATGGTCACGAGGACCGAATATACAATACTGTTGATTAAAAATTAACAGTACAATGAAATTAACACCATGTGACACCTCATTTCAAAATTATCAAAATACGGGTCTCAGCCCATTTTCATATTTTCACGACACCTCATGCCCATAATTAAATCATCGTATTTGCCCGACACCTCGTGCCCTCATTTCATATCACAACTGTACGGACAATTCACGTGCCAAATATCATTATCATTTTATCACATCATCTTTCGCCCACATTTTATATCACAACTGCACGGACAATTGACGTGCCAATATCCCCATTTCATATCACAATTCACGGCACCTCGTGCCCACATTTTATTTTATTAACCGCCTGACAATAGCCACAAGCTCCCAATTTCAACATAAATCAGATTATTATCAATTTACTAACAACAAGACAAGTTGCACAAGGTATAAAAATAAATATAAGAACATCATAAAATCACATGAATATTGTCAACACCACAACCCCACATCATCACATATCGTCCCTGACAATAGCCACCCTTATCGCTCCTATTGCCGCCCTTATCGCTCCTATAGCCACCCTTATCGCTCCGCCCAGAGAATATCAATAGCCACCCTTATCGCTCATATTGCAACCCTTATCGCTCCTATAGCCACCCTTATCGCTCCGCCCAGACAATATCAATAGCCAACAAACACAACAGTGAAATGCCACCCTTATAACCACATAATATCAACGGTGAAATGCCACCCTTATCTCCCCAAAATGACAACTCATACAATACAACAGTTTACACGGGAAATTATCACAACAACATAACAAAAATCAATTCATCTCACAATTTGCCCAATGGCCAAAATCAAATTTCAAAGCTACAAACAAGTCAATTAATTTCACAACAAATAGCCAAATGCTCCACACAATATGTACAATACCCAAAAACAATCAATTGAGATAGAAATTACTCAACATAAAGCGAAGTATTCATAAAAGAACAATTTTTCAATAATTATACAAACACCTCTTCTTAAGCTCATTTAATTAATTATTTGCAGAGGGGAAAATCCAAAATAAAATTAAATTTCAATAATTATCAAACCAGCAGATTCACGAAATTTCATAAATAATCAAATAACAATCACATCACATTGTCATATAACAACAGAGTCAACAACAAGGGTTTAGGCATGACAAGTAGATGATTAAATATATGCCAACAATTATCAAATTTACTACACAATATGCTCAAGACTTTAACTCAATAAAATTTGCACATATAGACCAAGTACGTACTTGTCACCTCGCGTACATGGTTTTCAATTACCCAAGTTGCACATAAGACTCAATGGCTAAGGGGAATTTTCCCCACTCGAGGTTAAGCATGACACTTACCTTTTTGAAGTTAGGCCGATATTCCAAAATAGCCTTCTTGCTTGAATTGACTTCCGTACGGCTCAAATCTAACCAAATTAACTGCATAACTTCATTAAAATTCATCGGAAACAATTCCGGATAATAATACGTCGACTTAAAATTTTATTCCAAAAAGTCAACAAAAGTCAATGCGGGACCCTTCCCTCGGAACCTGACATAACTTTCATGAAATCCGAATACCCATTCCGATACGAGTTCAACCATACCAATATTATCGAATTCCAAAAACAACTCGACCTCCAAATCTTAAATTTTCGTTTTTGGAAGATTTTACAAAAATCTTAATTTTTCCTCCATTAAATTCGAATTAAATGATGGATTCAAAGACATAATCATGGAAATTAATCAAAACTGGATAAGAATCACTTACCCCCAAAACCCACGCAAGAATCTCTCCAAAAATTGCCTTCTACCGAGCTCCCAATTAGATTTTGAGTTATGAACTCAAACCCCCGTTTTGGGACTTTTAATTCTGCCCAGAAGTGCCTTTATCGCGTTCGCGCATAGCTTCGCATTCGCGAAGCACAAAAATGTGCTACCCAGATTCATTCTTCACGTTCGCGATGCCTTCCAACCTTTGCCCTTCGCGTTCGCGAGACACGAGTCGCGTTCGCGAAGGCTTAACGCTAGGCAGGCCCCAAACTCCATTTCCTCTTCGCGTTCACGTCTGCCCACTTGCGTTTGCATAGGCTTTCCTCATCTCCTTCTTCGCGTTCACGGCTTCTTCATCGCGTTCGCAATGGGCAAATCCTAGCCGTCCAAAATCCTTCTTCGCGGACACGTGAGACCCTTCGCGTTCGCGAAGAACAATACCAGATATCAGTTCCAGCAGTTACAAAACAAGGAGAAATGATCTGGAATCATCCCGGAACTCACCCGAGCCCCCCTGGACCTCAACCAAACATACCATCAAGTCCCAAAACATCATACAAATTTATTCGAACCTTCAAATCACCACAAACAACTCAAAAACCACGAGTCATACCCCAATTCAAAATCTATGAACTTTGAACTTTTAAATTCTATAACTTGTGCTGAAACACATCAAATCAATCCGGAATAACTTCAAATTTTTTACACAAGTCATAATTGACATTATGGACCTACTCCAACTTCCGAAATCGTATTCCGACCCCAATATCAAAAAGTCTACTTCCGGTCCAATTCTCCGAAAATTCGACCTTCGCCATTTCAAGCCTAAATTTGCTACAGACCTCAGATTCACAGTTCGGACACGCTCCTAAGTTCAAAATCACCCAACGGAGCTAACGGAACCGACGGAACTCCATTACAGAGTCGTCTTCATACATTCCCGACTATGGTCAAAATCCTAAGACTTAAGCTTCCGTTTTAGGGACCGAGTGTCCCAAATCACCCCGAATCATCCGGTAACTGAATTCAACCACGCACGTAAGTCAATACACATAATACGAAGTTGCTTAAGACCTTAAGTCGTGGAACGGGGCATTAATTCTAAAAATAATAGGTCGGGTCGTTACATCAGAGGTCCTTGATTTCCTCTTCTCTTTGCACATAGAGAAGTTTATGGGCATTTCTCTCCTCCTTGAGCCCTCGAAGGTCGGCCTTGTACCGACTCATCTCAGCTTGAGACCGAGAAAATTCTTCCCGATGAAGCGCTGAGGGCTACGCAGAAACAAGAAAAGAAGTTAGACAGAAAGAGAAAAACAAACACAAGGGTAATACCAACATTGAGAGTTAAGGCTTACCCGGTTCAAAGCTTGTTGCGCTTCGTTGAAGAGGCTCAGGCCTCGCCCGGGTCTTTCCTCGAGACCTCCAAGTCACTTAGACCGGTAGCATCTTCGATCCCAGTAAAGTAATCAAGGAAGGGATCCTCCCTTCCGTGGACCCCTCCGATAGAGAGCGTCTTCAAGGTCTAAGCCTCTTGAATCATCTCCTTGGAAAACGAGGGAAGCATTAGGGAGCCTCCAATTTCTATTGCCCCAAGTGGATCAATTAAGGCGTTCTTTGAATCTCGAGGGGCCTCGAGACCAACCCCTACAGCCGTTCCCACCGTTGGCTCATTATGGTGGGAGGCATATTCAATCCTCGAAGACTCGGGGACTTCGCCCGAGTCTCTTCCCGAGACCCCCTCATCTCGAGACGGAATCTCTACAGAGTTCACCGATTCAATGGCTTTTGGGGCCTCGGTGCTCATTCCTACTGGGCTACTAGCCCAGAGTCATCTTCTTCCTCTCCTTCGTCTTCATCCCTTAGACGCCGAACAGAGTCTTCGGTCACGAGGATGATATTCTTCCTCGGCTTACGAGCTGCCCTCTTCTTAGGTTCAGGATCCTCGGGGGTTGAGATTGTTTTCCTCTCTATGTCCTTTGCCGGTTTCGGTGCCGGGATCGAAGTCTCCCCCTCACTAGATAAGGGCCTCATGACAGCATCTTTGCCAATACCTGTATGAAAGAAAATTAAGTAAGAAATGCTTCAAACAAAATCGTCAAAGACACAAAAAAAGGGGCTTACCATGAGTTTTGGCCTCCCATCGGCCCTTTGATAGATCGCGCCATGAGCGCTCGACATACGTAGAGGTCAAAGCTAGGTCCCGAACCTAGCTCTTGAGGTTAGGAATTGCAGCGGGCATCCAAGCGATCGCTACATCACGGAAAAGGATATCAATTAGAAGAAGCAAATGAGCAAAACAATTAATAGGAACTAACTGGGGATTGTACTTACGCTTCAAATTCCATTGGGAAATGGCATTTTCTCGGCCGGGATTAGGTCGGAATTCCTCACTCGAATGAACCGGTCCATCCAGCCTCGGTCCTTGTCCTCGTCTATGCTCGAGAACTGCACTTTGGTAGCCCGACGCTGGAGTTTTATTAACCCATCTCGATAGAGGCTGGGTGTAATGACCCAACCGGTCATTTTACCTTTTAGAACCCCGTTCCCTAAAATAAAATTTTCTGTAGGTGCTTGTAATGATTTATGACTTGCAGAGATGGTTGGTTCGGGATTTGGAAGTGTTTGGGGTAAAACCAGAATACTTGGTTCCTTAAGTTGGCCTTAAAGTGCTAAGTTTGACTTCGATCAACATTTTGAGAAAACGATCCCGGAATAGAATTTTGATGATTCCAACAGCTCCGTATGGTAATTTTAGACTTATGAGCGTGTTCGGAATTTTATTTGGAAGTCCGTAATTAAATTAGGCTTGAAATGGCTAAAAATAAGAATTTAAGTTTGGAAGTTTGACCGATGAGTTGACTTTTTGATACCGGAGTCGGAATCTAGTTCCGAAAATTTTCATAGCTCCGTTATATAATTTATGACTTGTGTGTAAAATTTGAGGTCAATCGGAGTTGATTTGATAGGTTCTGACATTGAATGTAGAAGTTGAAAACTCTTAGTTTCATTAAGCTTGAATTAGGGTATGATTCATGGTTTTAGCGTTGTTTGATGTGATTTAGAGGTTCGACTAAGTTCGTATGATGTTTTAGGACTTGTTGGTATATTTGGTTGAGGTCCCGAGGGCCTCGGGTGTGTTTCAGATGGTTAACGGATCAAAAATATGTGTTAAAAAGCTGCTGCAATTTTTCCTCTTCTGTTGGACATTCTGGACTGTGATCGAGCCCAGATATCGAGCCAGATATCGAGCCCAGGTATCGAGCCCAGGGTTGACGAGGTACATGCTCGAGCTAGTGTATCGAAGCCATGATTGAAGGTCCAACTCGAGGGCCATGATCGAAAGTCCAGCTCGAGGGCCATGATCAAAGGCAAGGCTCGAGGGCCAGGATCGAGACCCAAGATCGAGGGTCACAATCGAAGGATCAAGCTCGATGCCATGATTGAGGCTATGATCGAAGGCCCAACCTCGATGCCCTGATCGAGGCCATGACCGAGGTCCAGGCTCGAGCCTGTAATCGAAGCCGCGATCGAGGCTCAGTTCGAGGACCAGTTCTGAAGGCTGCTGGGCAGTTTTATAAAAAGAGGGCATTCGTCCCATTTGCCATTTTGACGAACTTGAGCTGGAGCAGAGACGACTTTTGGCAGATTTTCAAAGGAAAAAATATTGGGGTAAGTGATTCTAACTCGGATTTGGTCTACATATACAAGTATATCATTGTTTTCACAATTTAATTTGTGTTTTGAGATTGAAATTTGGGAAATTTTTAGAAATCTCATAGAAACGAATTTTTGAGATTTCGGTATCGATTCGGAGTCGGATTTGAGTGAAACTGGTATGGTTGGACTCGTAATTGAATGGGTTGTCGGATTTCATAAATTTTACCGGATTCGAGATGTGGGCCCCGCGGGCGAATTTTTAATTAATTTCGGGATCTTTTCTTAAAAATGTAGTATTTTCTTATAGAATTGATTCCTATAATATTTAGTGATTGTATCGAATTATTTTGACTAGATTCGAGCCAGACGGAGTTGTATAATCGTGGAAAAGGGCTTATAGTGGATTAAATTGAAGCAAGACGAGGTGTCTCTTGTCTAATCTTGTGAGGGAAAAATTACCTCATAGGTGATTAAAGTTAAATAATTTTTGCTAATTGTGGGGGGCTACGTACGCACGAGGTGACGAGAGTCCGTGCGTAGCTACTATTAATGCTAAAGTCCGGGTAGTTTAGGACTCAAAGCATGCCTTACTTGTATAAATTGTATTCTTTGATTTATTTATATTAATTGATATCTATATGAATATATTGTGAATTGTTAGATAAAGATATTAAAGGATGGAAATCTCATAGGCTTGATTTTCTGTTTAAATCAATTAATTGTTAAAAGAAATTGTTCTCCTCCCGAATTTACCTTATAATAAATATACTCTCCTTCCGGAGGCACATAAGAAAATGTCCTCCTTTCTTGTGGAGCGGGCCGAACGCCTCGGCAGGATAGATGCATCTATGGATCGCGCCGCACGTCCCTCGGCAGTGTACACGACACTCTGGATCGGGCCGTACGTCCTCGGCAGAAATCGTGCTTAATAATAATAATTACACGATACTTTAATAATTTATTTCAGCTTGTGAAGCTAATTAATAAATTGAAAAATCCTTGAGATTTAATGAATTATTATTCTTTCTTGTTAAGGAATTAATTGTGACTCCTATAAATGAGGTTTAATTGATAAATTGGAAACTATTTGAATTGAACAAATTTAATTAATATATTGAGAATTGTTACATTTGAAGGAATTTGATTATTTTTGCTAATTAAATAAATTATTGTGAATTCTGTAAATCATGATGATTTAAATATCCTAGTTTTATTTCAGTTATTATTGACCCATAGTGAGTGTCAAAGTCGGCCATCTCGTCTCTACCACTTCGAGATTAGGCTTGATACTTACTGGGTACACGTTGTTTACGTACTCATACTACACTTGCTGCACTTTTTGTGCAGGACCTGAGACAGGTACTAGTGGAGGACCTATCATCACATACCCACGTCATCCCGAGGCATAGTGGTGAGCTGCCTTTCTGAGCCGTTCTGCAGTTACCAGTGTCTCTTCTTATATTTATATTCTGTCTATTTCATTTCAGACAGTATTTGGAGTTTTGTATAATCTACTAGATGCTCATGCACTTGTGACACCGGATCTTGGCACACACATTGGTAGAAGTTGGTATTTTATTATTTTCTTGGAATAAAAGTTTAACCAATGTACGAGTGACTTATTAGTTGGCTTGCCTAGCTGTAGTGTTGCTCGCCATCACGACCTATAGGTGAAATTGGGTCGTGACACTGGGGCTGTTTAACCTGATGAGGTGGTAGATGGTGAAAGGCATCCCCTCGACTTTGTTCACGAAGAAGTGGATCAGAATAACTCTTCGCCAAAAAGAAGGATAGATTTGCCTAGGGTTATTTAGTATTGGCGGCAAAAATCAATACCAACAGGGTCGAGGGGCCCAACGTGAAAGGGTAAGTGTAAACACTTAAAAACCCTTTCACATGAGTAGTAATATCTTCTTCGGGAGCTAGGATTATCACTTCTTTGTTCTCCCAGTTGCAATCTTTCCTTACCTGTTTAAGGTATCCCTCAGTTATCGAGCACATATACCTCGATACTGGCTCGCATCGACCGGAAACCGGCGAGGCTTTTTTGGTCTTAAAATCAGAAGTGAGAACGCACCCCGGGAACGCACTCCTCAAGTCGTGGCTCCACCGGTGTTTTATCACCGGCCGACAACGATGAAGAAGCGTTTTCTTTTTGAGGAACAACTTTTGACGTTTTCGCTATTTTGGATTTGAAGATTAAAAATAGAGGGATATGATAAGATTTGGTGTTCTAAGAAGGGGTTAGCAGTGAAAATCGCAGATTTGCAAATAAAAAACTCAAAAGATGCAAAAAAAGAACTTAGCAGATTTGGAGATTAGAAATTTAAAAGTAAAAAATGGTAAACAGAGGAGCTATTTATAGAGTTGGCGATGACGGTTCAATATCAATAGTGGCCGACCATCGTCTTACATACATTTAATGCCTTGGTAACTGAACCGACGGGACATTTATCACGTACGTCATAGTCGGGCTCGATGCAGACGTCAGCGTGTATCTAGTCATGTCGTTGAAAAATCATATCTTTTCTCGCCATATTCTTTCCGAGAAACGAGGGGACTATCTGTATACGGTCAAATCCGTGTTTGCACTTCGTATAATTAGTCGAGACTGGAACGTGATGAATCAAAGGTCGTCATTGTAACATCGAGATCAGAAGTAAAGCCAGGTTATCGAGCTCAAGATACCGAGCTCGATTCAATATCGAGCTCGAGTCAATATCGAGCTATGTCATGAAGTAGTGTTATCGGACTCAAAAGTCAGAGACCAACCAATACCGAGCCCGAGTCAATATTGAGCTCGAGTCAATATCGAGCTCGAGATCCAGATATTGACTGATACCGAGACCGACCAAGATCGATCTAAGAGACAAAAAGGCCTTGTAGCCGCACCAGGAAGAGAATCTCAGCAGGAATCAAGGAAAAACTAATCAACTAATCTATCATGGGATCCCACTATGTATTTTTCATTATATCCAAAGTAGAATTCTTCCACTATATTAAGAGTGAGTATTGTTTCTGTAAAGGCAGATTGAACATCCTGAGAAGCAAACATTGATACACTCACAAAGATTATTACATTGATATATAGTAGAGATTATCCTTTTTGAGCTGAGACATTGATTCATCTTGTTTGTTTATAAATCATTCTCTACTCAATTTGGTTTGTATTTCATTCCTTTATACAATCAATATTCGATATATTTCTACTTACTTTTTCGATTTGTACCAAGTTATACCACGTATCCTTAGAACTACGTATAAATTCAACTCTATCCGTTTTTCGGGTAAATAGTCTCATTATGCTAGAACTAGAATCTTAAATGATAATTTTTAAACTAATTAAGGGGACAAGAAGAATGGGTAAGTTGAACAAGAAAATTCCACTTAAAATTTTGATGGAACTGAAGTGGGGTATTAATTTTTTCTCTTTATACTTTAACATTTTTCTCCTCTCGCCCAAGTGAACTTTCAGGCTTAAGCTAACTAGTTCATTCGGTTTGCATTCATTTCTTTTATAACTAATTTTGATATTCATTTACATATTTTTCTCGATTTGTATCAATTTATATCACGTATCCTTAGAACTACGTGTAAATTCAGCTCTATCCATTTTTTCGGGTAAACGATGTTTAAACTTCATCTAAATGTAGTTGTTGACTGCACAATCAACTTATTCATTGTTGTCTCTTCGTTTTCTACCCTTTTGCTTTTGTGGGTCTTGTACAAAAGAAAATGATGAACATTTTAATTGGTAGAAATGATCTTATGAAACGGCAGAATACTTTTAGGATGTTGTTTTGATTTTGAAGGAAAAAGGTTTTTTCCTCTATTTAGAGAAGTGATTTTAGTTTTTTCTTAATAAATAACCGGTACTAACAGGTGAGAAAATGATATCAAAATGAGAAAAAAAGGGGAAGAAAATGAGAATAAAAAAAAATATAGTATTAATTAGAATAAGGAGCAAGTAACTATTTAGAACAAACACATGATAATATCTATTTTGTTGTCCCAATCACCGTTTGGACACGAGTGCTGTTCTATTAGCGTTGGAGAACTTTTTGAAAATGTTTTGTCGAAGAAATATTTTTAAGAACAAGGAGGAAGAACAATTTGAAAACACATGCCATTGCCTGTTTCACCACCTCAATCACCGTTTCCACATATTAGTGTTTGGACTGATTTTTGAAAATATTTTGTTAGAAAAGTTTCTAAGATGACAACAACAACAAAAAAAACCGGTTAATTTTCACGAGTGGGGTTTAGAGAGGGTAAGATGTAAGATGGGCGATTCCCGATAGACCTTTCGCTAAAGAAAGAATGAAAAATTTCAAAGAACTTTTGGAAATAATTTGTGTTTGAATTGTTTAGTTTCTAGTTTCTACCCAAACACAATAGGCTTTCTTTTTTTGAGATTTTTTTAATTTATTTATGAAAAACACTTTGGTTTCTTGGCCAACAATAAGCAATTATTCTTTGGGGAACAAATATTGATTGCTATTGATTTTTTTGTTGCTATTGATTTTTTTGTTGCTATTGATAAACGTGCTAATAAAGCATTAATCTAATCTCAAAGGTTAAAACCTCAAAATTAAGAGATGCAATGAGATCTAAACTTGCTTAAAATAAATTTCTACCGAATATCATATAGTCATATGAATTAGAACCATCTTTGGTAGGGGTGAAAAAAAAAAAGGAAGGATGAGCAGAAGAGAAGCTCATTTATTTACTACTTTCAAACTTTTATCTTACTTCTAAATTAGGCCCATATGAGAAACCTGCTCTTTTATTTTCATCGCACTATACCAAACAATCAACAAAGTAAATTTTGAATTTCATATGCGAAACAAATAAATAAATGAATTTCTCTTTTATTTATGTTTCTCCTTTCCTTTGTTAAACCAAATATGATATGAAAGAACTAGGACATAAATAAAATAGCTCCTCACAACCTATTATTTTATACTTTTAACCATTTAAATATTGTAAACAATTTATTTCTAAATATAAGAGTTCTTTATAATCACACAAAGTGCGACAAGTTTACTAGTTGAACTATATTTACCACAATATATTTTCTTATAAGAATAACTATATGTTGTAGTTTCAAGAGAGATATCAATATCGACAGCAAGAGTTCTGGTTATGGCAGAGTAACCAAAGCATTAGAAGGAAACATATACAAAAAAATACTGTCTATAAAGAAGTATTCGATAAGATACCATCACATTCGATACCTTTAAACTACAATACATAATCATCTACTTAACATGACTAAAATTGATCATTTATGTAAGTTCTAATGATATCCTTTCATTTTGAATTCACGTATTATGCTAATCTAACAATATTTTTTGACATTTAGATAAATATTGTAGTATTATATATAAAATTTATCTCATTAATTAAATTTACTGTTCTTTCATATAAATAAATATTTAAACCATCATGTGTCATTATTAACGTGCAATGCACGTTTATAGATACTAGTTTATTATAAAAGCATGAATACAATATTGATGGACCAAAATAGTCTTAAAATATAATTAATGTTGGATAAAACCGTAATCTTTAAAAATTTGATAATAATAGGACTTGAAATCAACTAAAAGTAAAATTCTCTAAATTTTGTGACGAGACATGGTGCCCACGTAATAGTAATTCTACCTGGAGTATTAACTTTTATGAACTTTCAATCCTAATAGGACTAACAAGTAACATCTTCACAAATTAGTATGTTATCTGTTTCTCTTTATCATCCAAAACTAATTGGGTCAAATAATTATTGAAACCTAATTTTAATCTTATCAAATTATTTTTATATAATCCAAGGAATCTAACTTTTCTATCTTTACAAACCAAAAAGTTCAAATTTGTTAGTTTGGTTACTAGAAATATTTATATTTAGAGTGGACTACTTAAGACACTAAAATTTATAACAAATTCTGGTTAGATCGGTTATTTATAACTTAGGATAATGTATGCTACTATTAATTTAGCCCGACCATCATTACTAAGCTCATTAGGATGAAGATATTGTTCATTACTAAGCTCATTACTAAGCTCATTAGCCTGACCTCCACCTCTAATTGTCTGGCCCCTACCTCTGGCTGCCTGACCCCTACCTCTGACTGGCTGAGCATGTGGTGCAACAACTGGTGCCGGAACCATGGCACGAGAACTCTGATGCTGTGAGCTGCTGTGACTGTTGACCCTGAAACTGACCATGTCGACCTGAATAACCACCCTGATAACTCTGGAGTGGAGGTGCACTAATAGGAGCTGGTGGTGCACTGTATGCTAGCTGGTCAGAATAATGCATCTGAGGGCCACGACCACCTGAGGCACCGTGGGATGCCTAGAGCGCTGAATGAAACGGCCTGGGAGGATGGCCTCTACCAAAAGTACTCCTGCCTCTAGATGAGGCACTGCTGAACTCACCGGAACGACGAGGCCTCTTGTCAGACCCCTGACCTCCCTGAGTAAGAACCATCTCGACTCGTCTGGCGACATTAGTAGCCGCCTGAAAAGAAATCTCACTCCCAGTATCCTTAGCCATCTGCAATCTGATAGGCTGAGCAAGTCCATCAATAAACCTCCTCACCCTCTCTCTCTCGGTGGGAATCATAAGAATGGCATGACGGGCCAAATCCACAAAACGGGTCTCATACTGAGTAACAACCATACTACCTTGCTGGAGACGCTCAAACTGAGGGCGACGCTCCTCTTTTAATGTGATAGGCAGAAACTTCTCTATGAAGAGCTGAGAGAACTGGTCCCAAGTAAGAGCAGGCGACCCAGCTGGTCTGGTCAACAAGTAATCTCTCCACCATTTCTTGACGGAACCAATCATCTGAAATGCAGCAAAATCAACCCCATTGGTCTCCACTATACCCATGTTCCGTAGAACCTCGTGAAAGCTGTCAAGATACTTCTGGGGGTCCTCTGAAGGAGCACCACTGAAGTGAACAGGAAAAAGCTTGGTAAACCTGTCCAATCTCCATAAAGCCTCAGAAGACATAGCTGGCCCATCTCCGATCTGTGCCGCAATAACCGGCTAAACTAATCCGACTGGCTGAGCTGCTGGAGCCTGATACTGGGGAGCTATCTGCTCCGGAGCGGGAGTGATGGGGGTCTGGGCTCCTCCTCCATCCTGAGAGACTGCTGGTGCCATGGGAAACGTGCCAGTCTGGGCCACACTCTCCATAAGGCCCACCAAACGGACCAAAGCGTCCTGAAGTACTGGGGTAGAAATGAACCCCTCCGGAACCTGAGTTGGTCCGGCAGGAACAGTCTGGGCTGGAACCTCCTCGTCAAGCTCTATCTGAGGCTCCACTGTTGGGGCTGCTGCTCGGGCTCTAGGCTGCGCCGTGCCCCTGCTTCGGCCTCTGGCACGGCCTCGGCCTCGACCTCTGCCCCGCGTAGGAGCTGCCACTGGAGGCTCTGGCTGCTTCTCAGCTGAGGAAGCAGTATGTGTTCTCGCCATCTACGAGAGAATAAGAGTTCAATCAACATTGAGAAAGCAAAATAGCACGACAGAGAAGAAAAGAAGTGAAACTTGTTCCTAAACTTCATAGCCTCTGGAAGATAAGCACAGGCGTCTCCGTACCGATCCTCCAGACTCTACTAAGCTTGCTCGTGAAGTGTGAGACCTATGTAACCTAGGGCTCTGATAGCAACTGTCACGACCCAAAATTTCCCACCGGCGGGACCGTGATAGCGCCTAACATTTCACTTGCTAGGCAAGCCAACGTTAGAAAATCGTTAAACCAATTCCTTATTTCCATTCAGTAAATAACAATAACTAACTAAGATGAAATATAATAAGTGCGGAATATCATAAAACTGTATTAATTACTACTACCTGGATTTGGAGTCACAATTCACGAGCATTCTAGAATTAACTACAAGTAATAGTGTGAAAGAAATACGCCTGTCTGAATGAAAGAAAACAGTAGGACATAAAAGATAGTCGGGGACTTCAAGGTCTGTGAACGCCGACAGATCTACCTTGAGTCTCCGGACAGCGGACCAGTAGCCAATCTCGATCAACCTGAGCCGGTATCAAAATCTGCACACAAAGTGCAGAGTGCAGCATCAATACAACCGACCCCATATACTGGTAAGTGTCGAGCCTAACCTCGATGAAGTAGTGACGAGGCTAAGGCAAGGTACCTACAATTTAACCTGTACAATTTAACAGTGTATATGCAAATAACAGAAATAAAGAACTAAACAGGAAATGTCGGGAGGGGGACATACTGAAGGAAATACAAGATAAAGAACTACAACAAAATAATCACCAGAGCAGTCAATATACCATGAATCAACATGAATAGTGAATACAGTAAGGAAATATGCACGGCATCACCCTTCGTGCTTTTACTCTCAATCTCACCATAAAATCAATAGAAACGGCACGGTATCACCCTTCGTGCATTAACTCTCATATCATGGCACGACATCACCCTCCATGCATTAACACTCACAATATTACACGGCATCACCCTTCGTGCATTAACACTCACAATATGGCACGACATCACCCTTCGTGCATTAACACTGACAATATGGCACGACATCACCCTTCGTGCATTAATACTCACAATATGGCACGACATCACCCTTCGTGCATTAACACTCTCCCTTACCATAATGCAATGCATAAATAACAACAAGGAGATAGAATAACAAGTACAAACCTTACTTCAACATTTGGTTCCATAACATCAATCTCAACTTTGAAATAAAAACTCAATTATCACCAGAAAATCCGTAAACATGATAAGAACGATAAATTGAACAACACTAGTATAACACGTAGCAATTTGGCATAGGAATGAGACAATATTAGAAAAATAGAGAAACATGGAAAACAGGTAAATTGGCGGCGCAAACATACTCGTCACCTCACATATACGCCGCTCACATGAATTTCACTTAGCAAATAATCTAAGGTTCCTAATTCCCTCAAGTCAGGGTTAGACACAACACTTACCTCACTCCGGATGCCACTTAATTCTCAATCAAAGCTTTTCCTTTGGAATTCACCTCCAAACCACTTGTATCTATTAAAAAATGACTCAATAATATCAAATATTGCTAAAGAAATCAATTATATTGCATAAATTAAATTTTCCAAATTTTCCTCCAAAAAGTCAAAACATCAACCCCGGGCCTGCTTGATCAAAACTCGAGGTTCAGACCAAAATCCTTTTACCCATTCACCCCTGAGCCCGAATATGTAATTAGTTTTGGAATCCGACCTCAAATTGAGGTCTAAATCTCCAAATTTTCGAAATCCCTAGTTTATACCATTACCCCTAATTCTACCATAAAAACTTTAGATTTTAGGTTAAAAATTCAAGAAATGTAATGGGTAATTGAAAGAAAATGGTTTAGAATCACTTACCAACAATTTGGGGAAGAAATGACTCTTGAAAAATCGCCTCTCACCGTTTGGTTTTTGCAAAAAAGGAGATTTTGGGTAAAATCCCGTTTTTGGGTTCTGTTAAGTGCTGGGCGACATTGTTCATCGCGTTCGCGAGAGCACTGTCGTGTTCGCGAAGTGTATGGGCTGCCAAGCCTTCGCGTTCGCGAGACAGTGATCGCGTTCGCGTAGGCTACCCTTCCCTGGTCTTCACTGTAATGACCCAACCGATCATTTTAACTTTTAGAATCCCGTTCCCTAAAACAAAACTTCTTGTAGGTGCTTGTAATGATTTATGACTTGCGGAGATGGTTGGTTCAGGATTTGGAAGTGTTTGGGGGTGAAACCAGAACACTTGGTTCCTTAAGTTGGCCTTAAAGTGCTAAGTTTGACTTCGATCAATATTTTGTAGAAAACGACCCCGGAATAGAATTTTGATGATTCCAACAGTTCCGTATGGTGATTTTGGACTTCTTGGACAGGTATATTCCACCCTCCCAGAGGGAAGAGTTGCGGTTTCAGTTTGAGCAGCTCCAGCAGAGTCAGATGTCAGTGACTGATTATGAGGTGAGGTTTTCTGAATTATCTCGCCATGCACTAATGATACTCCCTACTAAGGCGGAGAGAGTGCGAAGGTTTGTAGCCGGTTTACATACTGGTATTCAGGCCACTATGGCTCGAGAGGTTGAGATGGGTACTTCTTATGAGCTAGTTGTGGAGATAGCCCGGAGGATTGAGGGTGTACGTCAGCGGAGCCGAGAGCAGATTATGAGAGATAAGCAGTTCAGGTACTCTGGAGAGTTCAGAGGTGCTCCGTCCGGGGGCAGAGGTCAGTTCGTGAGGGGGCGGTCCAGCAGACCCCCATATCCAGCACCACCACCTCCTCGAGGTGCTCCAGTATGACCTTATTTCAGTGCTATCCCAGAGAGTTCTTACCACCCACCAGCTATTCAGGGTCCTCACAGTGGGTATTCAGGTCCCCAGGGCCAGACACTTAGTCAGCAGCCCATCGCACCGAAGATTTGTTACGAGTGCGGGGATCCCAGTCACATGCAGAGGTTTTTCCCCAGGCTTCGAGGTAGACCAGTACAGTAGGGTCAACAGCCTATGCTTACCAGACCAGTTGCTCCACCAGTGGTCCGACCACCCAGAGGTGGAGGACAGGTGGGTAGGGGCCGTCCTAGGGGTGGAGGTCAGCCAGGCGGAGGCCAGCCAGTTGGCGCTCCAGCTCGGTTCTATGCTTTTCCGGCTAGACCAGATGTAGAGGCCTCAGATGCCGTGATTACAGGTATTATTTCTGTTTGTGGCAAAGATGCCTCAGTATTGTTTGATCCAGGATCTACATATTCATATGTGTCATCTCTATTTGCTCCATTCTTGGGCGTTTCTTGTGAGTCCTTGAGTACTCCTATTTATGTGTCCACTCCTGTGAGCGATTCTGTTGTTGTGAACCGGATCTACCGGTCCTGTATTATTATATTTTGTGGTTATGAAACTAGAGCAGATCTCCTATTGCTTGAGATGATCGATTTTGAAATTATTCTGGGTATGGACTGGTTATCTCCATATCATACTATTATAGATTGTCATGCCAAGACTGTTACCTTGGCTATTCCAGCATTGCCTAAGCTGGAGTGGAAGGGTTCGCCTGTTAGTTCATTTAATCGAGTTATTTCTTTTATAAAGGCTCAACACATGGTTGAGAAGGGTTGTTTGGCTTATCTAGCCTATGTTCGGGATACTACTGCAGAGACTCCAGCTATTGATTCAGTGCCTGTAGTTTGGGAGTTCCCCGATGTATTTCCGTCAGATCTTCCAAGTATGCCACCTGATCGTGATATTGATTTCTGTATTGACTTGGCTTCAGATACCCAGCCTATATCTATCCCACCGTATCGCATGGCTCCGAAAGAATTGAAAGAATTTAAAGAACAACTTGAAGAGTTAAACAACTTGAAGAGTTACTAGCCAAAAGGTTTGTCAGACCGAGTGTATCGCCTTAGGGTGCTCCAGTATTATTTGTGAAAAAGAAGGATGGAACAATGCGGATATGTATTGATTATCGCCAATTGAACAAAGTCACTATTAAGAACAAGTACCCGTTGCCATGTATTGATGATCTATTTGACCAGTTGCAGGGTGCTAGGGTATTCTCTAAGATCGACTTGAGGTCGGGGTACCATCAGTTGAAGATTTGGGATTCGGATGTTCCGAAGACTGCTTTCCGTACTAGATATGGTCATTATGAGTTTCTGGTAATGTCTTTCGGTTTAACTAATGCCCCGACAATGTTTATGGATCTGATGAATAGGGTATTCAGGCCATATATTGATTCATTTGTCATTGTCTTCATTGATGACATTTTGATCTACTCACGTAGTAAGGAGGAGCATGAGCAACATATGAGAGTAGTGCTTCAAACATTGCGAGAACAAAAGTTATATGCTAAGTTCTCTAAATGTGAGTTCTGGCTTGAGTCTGTAGCATTTTTGGGACATATTATATCGGGTGAAGGTATTAAAGTTGATCCCAAAAAGATTGAGGCAGTTCAGAATTGGCATCGTCCCACTTTGGCGACGGAGATTAGGAGTTTTCTGGGTTTGGCAGGTTATTATCGTCGGTTCGTGGAAGGTTTTTCATCTATTGCAGCACCTTTGACCAAATTAACCCAGAAGGGTGCTCCATTCCGATGGTCCGATGATTGTGAGGTGAGCTTTCAGAAGCTCAAGACATCATTGACTACAGCACCAGTGTTAGTGTTGCCTTCCGGTTCGGGGATGTATACAGTGTATTACGACTCTTCGCGCGTTGGCTTGGGTTGTGTATTGATGCAGGAAGGGCAAGTTATTACATATGCTTCACGTCAGCTGAAGACCCACGAAAAGAATTATCCGGTACATGATCTGGAGTTAGCTGCGATTGTTCACGCTCTTAAGATTTGGAGGCATTTTCTTTATGGGGTGTCTTGTGATATTTACACTGATCATCGCAGTTTGCAGCATTTGTTCAAGCAGAGGGATCTAAATTTGAGGCAGCGCAAATGGCTGGAGCAACTAAAAGATTATGATATTACTATCTTGTATCAAAGCAAATGTGGTTGCAGATGCCTTGAGCAGAAAGGCAGAGAGTATGGGTAGTTTGGATTTCATTTCAGCAGAGGAAAGGCCAGTAGCCTCAGATATTCAGTCCTTGGCTAACAGACTTGTGAGGCTGGATATTTCAGAGCCCAGCCGAGTTCTTGCATGTGTTGTGACCCAATCTTCACTATTTGAGCAGATCAAGGCTCGCCAGTATGATGACCCACACCTGGGGGTTCTTCGTGAAACGGTACTATGAGGTGGTGCCAAGGAAGTCACTATTGGTGCAGATGGTGTTCTATGACTCCAGGATCGTCTGTGTGTTCCTAATGTGGATTAACTAAGGAAAAAGATCCTGGAGGAGGCACACAGTTCTCGATATTCTATTCATCCAGGTGCTACGAAGATGTATCGTGACTTGAGGTAGCATTATTGGTGGCGACGAATGAAAAAGGACATAGTTGAGTATGTAGCTCAGTGTCTAAATTGCCAGCAAGTTAAATATGAGCACCAGAGTCCAGGTGGCCTACTTCAGCAGATGACCATACCAGAGTGGAAATAGGAATGAATTACTATGGATTTTGTAGTTGGGTTGCCGCGGACCTTGAGGAAATTTGATGCAGTTTGGGTGATTGTTGATAAGTTGACTAAGTCGGCACATTTTATTCCTGTTGTGACTACGTATACTTCAGAGAGGTTGGCCCAGATTTATATTCAGGAGATAGTTCGGTTGCACGGTGTGCCAATTTCCATCATATCAGATAGAGGTCCTCAGTTTACTTCACATTTTTGGAGAGCAGTACAGAGTGAGTTGGGGACCCGTGTAGAGCTCAGCACAGCCTTTCATCCGCAGACCGATAGACAGTCAGAAAGGACAATTCGGATTTTGGAGGATATGCTCAGGGCATGTGTGATTGACTTTGGAGGTTAGTGGGATCGTTTCCTGCCTTTGGCCGAGTTTGCTTATAATAACAGTTACCAATCCAGCATCGAGATGGCTCCATTTGAGGCTTTATATGGTCGGCGATGTCGTTCACCTATCAGATGGTTTGAGCCAGGTGAGGCTAAGTTATATAGTACTGATTTGGTAAGTGATGCCTTGGAAAAGGTAAAGTTGATTCAGGAGCGACTTCGTACAGCACAGTCCAGACAAAAGAGTTATGCGGATCAGAAAGCGCGTGATATATCATTTATGGTAGGTGAAAAAGTTCTCTTGAAGGTTTCGTCGATGAAGGAAATTATGAGATTCGGGAAGAAGGGCAAGTTAAGCCCAAGGTTTATAGGCCCATTCGAGGTGTTGAAACGAGTTGGGGAGGTTGCTTATGAGCTTGCATTGCCTCCCAGCCTATCGGGAGTTCATCCGATTTTTCACGTATCTATGCTCCGGAAGTATCATGCCGACCTATCACATGTGTTAGACTTCAGAACAGTTCAACAAGATAATAGCTTGGGTTATAAAGAGGAGCCAATTGCCATTGTTGATAAACAGGTTCGCCAGTTGAGGTCCAAGAGGATTTCTGCAGTAAAAGTCCAGTGGAGGGGCCAACCAGTTGAGGAAGCGACTTGGGAGGCCGACAAAGACATGCAGAGCAGATATCCACACTTATTCAGCACTCCAGGTACAATTCTAAACCCGTTCGAGGACGAACGTTTGTTTAAGAGGTGGAGAATGTAATGACCCAATCGGTTATTTTAACTTTTAGAACCCCGTTCCCTAAAATAAAACTTCCTGTAGGTGCTTGTAATGATTTATGACTTGCGGGGATGGTTGGTTCGAGATTTGGAAGTGTTTGGGGGTGAAACCAGAACACTTGATTCCTTAAGTTGGCCTTAAAGTGCTAAGTTTGACTTCGATCAACATTTTTGAGAAAACGACCCCGGAATAGAATTTTGATGATTCCAACAGCTCCGTATGGTGATTTTGGACTTTGGAGCGTGTTCGAAATTTTATTTGGAAGTCCGTAGTTAAATTAGGCTTGAAATGGCTACAAACAAGAATTTAAGTTTGGAAGTTTGACCGATGAGTTGACTTTTGATACCGGAGTCGGAATCCAGTTCTGAATATTTTCATAGCTCCGTTATGTCATTTATGACTTGTGTGTAAAATTTAAGGTCAATCGGAGTTGATTTGATAGGTTCCGACATCGAATGTAGAAGTTGAAAACTCTTATTTTTATTTAAGCTTGAATTGGGATATGATTCATGGTTTTAGCATTGTTTGATGTGATTTAGAGGTTCGACTAAGTTCGTATGATGTTTTAGGACATGTTGGTATATTTTGTTGAGGTCCCGAGGGCCTCGGGTGAGTTTCGGATGGTTAACGGATAAAAAATTTGAGTTAAAAAGCTGCTGCAATTTTTCCTCTTCTGTTGGACATTCTGGACTGTGATCGAGCCCAGATATCGAGCCCAGGTATCGAGCCCAGGGTTGACGAGGTACATGCTCGAGCTAGTGTATCGAAGCCATGATCGAAGGTCCAACTCGAGGGCCATGATCGAAGGTCCAGCTCGAGGGCCATGATCGAAGGCAAGGCTCGAGAGCCAGGATCGAGACTAAAGATCGAGGATCACAATCGAAGGCTCAAGCTCGATGCCATGATTGAAGCTATGATCGAAGGCCCAACCTCAATGCCATGATCGAGGCCATGACCGAGGTCCAGGCTTGAGCCTGTGATCGAAGCCGCAATCGAGGCCCAGTTCGAGGACCAGTTCCGAAGGCTTCTGGGCAGTTTTATAAAAAGAGGGCATTTGTTCCATTTGTCATTTTTGACGAACTTGAGCTTGAGCAGAGACGACTTTTGTCAGATTTTCAAGGGAAAAATATTGGGGTAAGTGATTCTAACTCGAATTTGGTCTACATATACAAGTATATCATTGTTTTCACCATAAATTAGTGTTTTGAGATTTAAATTTGGGAAATTTTTAGAAATCTCATAGAAACGAATTTTTGAGATTTCGGTATCGATTCGGAGTCGGATTTGAGTGAAACTGGTATGGTTGGACTCGTAATTGAATGGGTTATCAGATTTTATAACTTTTGCCGGATTCCGAGATGTGGGCCCCGCGAGCGAATTTTTAATTAATTTCGGGATCTTTTCTTTAAAATGTAGTATTTTCTTATAGAATTAATTCCTATAATATTTAGTGATTGTATCGAATTATTTTGGCTAGATTCGAGCCAGACGGAGTTAGATAATCGTGGAAAAGGCCTTATAGGGGATTAAATTGGAGCAAGACGAGGTAAGTCTCTTGTCTAATCTTGTGAGGGGGAAATTACCTCATAGGTGATTAAAATTAAATAATTATTGCTAATTGTGGGGGGCTACGTACGCACGAGGTGACGGGAGTCCGTGCGTAGCTACTATTAATACTAAAGTCCGGGTAGTTTAGGACTCAAAGCATGCCTTACTTGTGTAAATTATATTCTTTGATTTATTTATATTAATTGATATCTATATGAATATATTGTGAATTGTTAGATAAAGATATTAAAGGATGAAAATATCATAGGCTTGATTTTCTGTTTAAATCAATTAATTGTTAAAAGAAATTATTCTCCTCCTGAATTTACCTTATAATAAATATACTCTCCTTCCGGAGGCACATAAGAAAATGTCCTCCTTTCTTGTGGAGCGGGCCGAACGCCTCGGCAGGATAGATGCATCTATGAATCGCGCCGCACGTCCCTCGGCAGTGTACACGACACTGTGGATCGGGCCGTACGTCCTCGGCAAAAATCATGCTTAATAATAATAATTACACGATACTTTAATAATTTATTTCAGCTTGTGAAGCTAATTAATAAATTAAAAAATCCTTGGAATTTAATAAATTATTATTCTTTCTTGTTAAGGAATTAATTGTGACTCCTGTAAATGAGGTTTAATTGATAAATTGAAAACTATTTGAATTGAAGAAATTTAAATAATATATTGAGAATTGTTATATTTGAAGGAATTTAATTATTTTTGCTGATTAAATAAATTATTGTGAAATCTGTAAATCATGCTGATTTAAATATCCTAGTTTTATTTCAGTTATTATTGACCCATAGTGAGTGTCAAAGTCGACCATCTCGTCTCTACCACTTCGAGATTAGGCTTGATACTTACTGGGTACACGTTGTTTACGTTCTCATACTATACTTGCTGCACTTTTTGTGCAGGACCTGAGATAGGTACTAGTGGAGGACCTATCATCACATACCCACGTCATCCCGAGGCATAGTGGTGAGTTTCTTTTCTGAGCCGTTCTGCAGTTACCAATGTCTCTTCTTATATTTATATTCTGTCTATTTTATTTCAGATAATATTTGAAGTTTTGTATAATCTACTAGTTGCTCATGCACTTGTGACACCGGGTCTTGGCACACACATTGGTAGAAGTTGGTATTTTATTATTTTCTTGAAATAAAAGTTTAACCAATGTACGTTTGACTTATTAGTTGGCTTGCCTAGCTGTAGTGTTGGGCACCATCACGACCTATAGGTGAAATTGAGTCATGACATTCGCGTTCGTGAGTCATTGTTCGCGTTCGTGATGAAGAAAAAGCTATCTGCCCCTCCCCAGTGCCTAACGCTACGCGTTCGCGATGGGCTTATCGCGTTCGCGAATGGTAATACCCCCATCGCTTCGCGTTCACGAAGAAGAAATCCTCAGCTGCCCAGTTTACTCTTCGTGTTCGCGAGAGTACCTTCGCGAACGCGAAGAAGGACATGCCAGAACATAGACTCTGCAGAAAAACCAGAGTTCCAAAGTCCAAAACATCCCGTGGCCTATCCGAAACTCACCCGAGCCCTCGGGGCTCCAAACCAAACATGAACACAAGTCTAAAAATATCATACAAACTTGTTTGCGTGATCAAATCGCCAAAATAACATCTAGAACTCCGAATTTAGCACCAAATCAAATGAAATTCTCAAGAACACTTTAAAATTTCAATATTCTCAACTATACGTCTGAATCACGTCAAACCAACTCCGTTTCTCACCAAATTTCACAGACAAGTCTTAAATATCATAATGAACCTGTACTGGGCTCCGAAACCAGAATATGGATCCGACACTAATAATGCCAAACATCAATCAATTCTTAAAAATAATTAATTTTCAGATTTTTAATTTTCATCAAAAATTCATAACTCAAGCTAGGGACCTCCGAATTTGATTCCGGACATACGCCTAGGTCCCATAATTAGATACGGACCCACCGGGACTATCAAAACATAGATCCGAGCCCGTTTACAAAAATATTGACCGAGTTCTAAAACATAAGATGACCTTTTAGGTCATCACATTCTATCTTTATCAATCCCTCCTGAATCTTTTGACTGATAAAGTGACAATTTATTTCTATATGTTTCGTTCTTTCGTGAAATACTGGGTTGGATGCAATTTGCAATGTAGTCCTGCTATCACTGTATACTTTAATTGGCAACTCTACGTTTGTCCCCAACTTATTCAGCAGTGTTGTCAACCATACTACTTCTGATACTGCGCTTGCCATGCTTCTATATTCAGCTGAACTCCTTGATATTGTGTTCTTCTTATTAACCTGACACTGATTTTCTTGTATTGGGACATGATGCCCAGTCAGCATCACAGTATACACACAACCTATTGCTGCTACTGCTACTGCTACTTAACAGAATTCCCATTCCTGATTCTCTCTTGATGTATCTTACCACTCTCAATGTTGCATCCCAATGAGACTTCTTTGGACTCTGTAAAAACTGACTAAGTGTTTGTACTGAGAATGCTATGTCTGGCCTAGTTAATGTCAGATACAAAAACTTTCCAATGAGCCTTTGATATAGTCCAATGTCAGTTAGCAAAGTATCATTCTCAACTCCTATCAGTTTATCAAGCTCTGGCACAGTCAACTTTGCATTTGACTCTAAATGAGTCCATGGTGGCTTACCACCTGTGAGCCCTAACTTAGAGATTATCTCCAATGCATATTTTCTCTGGTTGATCGGTATACTTCCCTTAGATATGCTGAATTCCATTCCAAAGAAAAACTATCTCCCAAGTCTTTGATCTTGAATGCGTGGTGCAAAGAGTTTTTGGTGGCTTCAATCAGTTGTAAATTTCTTCCTGTTACTAGCATGTCAACCACAAAGACTAGAATTACTACAATGTCTGACCCTTATTGTTTGATAAACAAAGAGTGATCCAGACTGCTTTGATGAAAGCCAGATTTAAACCTTTCTATCTTACCACAGGCTTTAAGCTTCACTTTGTAGAACCATTTGCATCCTATAGGTCTCTTTCCTGGTGGTAGCTTAACCAGTTCCCAGATGTTGTTCTCCTGTAGAGCTCGAATTTCAGCCTGCATAGACTCAACCCATCTCTTATCTTGGGATGCCTGCTAGAAATTTTGAGGTTCTGTGATTGCTGAAAAAGCTCCAAGATAGATGTGATGAGATGAGGATAACCTATCATAGTTGACAACATTCTCAATAGGATACAAAACTGAATTAGTAGATGGCTTCTGAGTAATATATTCTGTCATCCACACAGGTTCTTTGGATCCTCTTTGAGATCTTCTTAGAGGAACTGTAGTGTCAATTTTATTTATGGGTGAAAAAACTTGCTCAATATTGTCAACTGGCACTATTGACTTATCTATTGCAGGAATGTTTTGTATATCCTAATTAGGATTAGTTGATTCTGTAGATGCATGTGTGGTGTAAGTGTGCTGTAAAGTTTCATTCTCAAGAGTACCCTCTAAGGTCGAATTCTCCTGTGAAACTTCATTGACAAGTACTACTTCTGACATTATTGCAGGATCAATTGCAGAGACATTTGCTGGAGGAGATTCCAATGTAGGTGAACATACTGGTATTGGGCTCCCTGGTGGTGATAGATCACTATCATTTACAAGGAAGGGATCCATTGTTCGATTCATCTCTGTATCCTGTAGTTGAAATAGGAAAATATCTTCCCTAAATGTGACATCTCTGTTCACAAAGAACAGATGCTTCTCCAGATCATATAGAATGTAATCTTTGGTTACACTGGAATACCCCATAAACACTGCTCTAATTGCTCTGCTTGCAAACTTGTCTCCCCTTGGTAAGACAACAACAAAACATAGACATTCCAAAGTCTTCAAGTGGCTTATAGAAGTTGTTTTATAAAAGAACACCTCATAGCGGGATTCGCCTTCAAGTGCTACTGATGGTAATCTATTGATCACATAAGTTGCAGCTAGTATGCAGTGTCCCCAAAACCTGATAGGAATGTGACCTTGAAATTTTATTGACCTGGCAACTTCAACGAGGTGCCTGTGCTTTCTCTCTGCTACCACAGTTTGCTAGGGTGTGTAAGCACAAGTTCTCTGATGTATGATTCCAAAGGACCTAAACAAGTCCTGCATTTCTGAGTTCACAAACTCCCCTCCATTATCAGACCTTATTGCCTGAACCACTGCACTAAACTGAGTTGCAATCATTTTAAGGAAACTTTTAAGGACTATGATGACATCTGATTTAACTTTCAGCAGAAAAATCCATATCACGCGAGAATAGTCATCTACTATCATTAAGAAGTACTTATTTTCATCAAAAGTTGGTGTATTATATGGGCCCCAGACATCCAAATACAACAATTGAAATACTTTATTTGATCTATTAGTACTTGAAGGAAAAGGTAATCTGTGGTGTTTGGCTAGTGGACATACATCACAACTATCTATTACAGATTGGCATACTTCTAAGTTGTAACCTAGAAGTTTTTTCATAGCTCCTCCTGAAGCATGTGCCAATCTCTTGTGCAACACCATTACTTATTCTTTATTTATATGTGACTGTTAGTCCTCTTGTTACTTCCCTTGGTTATGCTCCAGCTGCTTTATTTATTTGTGATACTAGTAGGTAAAGTCTATCTTTCTCTCTACCCATACCCTTTACCTCCCCATTGAAGAGGTCATGGAACAAACAAAAGTCATGGTAGAATGCAACCAGACATTTAAGATCCCTTGTCACCTTAGACACCGACATAAGGTTGTATTGGAAATCAGGTAAAAACAACACATCTTTGATTTTCCCTGTTCCTGTGACTCTACAATTCCCAATATGTGTCACATGTACTACTTCCCCATTTGGTAGATTAACCTTCTTAGTGTCTTTAATGTTAACTGCTTTAACATTATTCAACAATCTTAGATATGCAACCATGTGATTGGTTGCTCCCGTGTCTATTATCCAGTGTGCCTTTGCTATATCAACAAGAAATGAATAAGCATTACCTGCCATGTTGGCTGTATTTTCCTGTTGTGGTTCTCGATTGATATTCAGACTCAGCATCTTCATGATCTGATCATACTGCTATGTGGTCAATTATGGTGCTCTAGCCATTTCTCCTTTGTTAAATCCCTCAGGCTGACCAATGCCTCATGTATTTCGAGCAGTTACATTGGGCTGATTGTTTTCAGCACAAGCATTATATGCATTGTTCATTTTCTTCTTCCCTTTGAAACCTGCAGGATATCCAATAATTTTGTAGCATCCTTCCTTCGTATGACCTTTCATGTTACAATAGTCATATTGCGTATTCTAGTTTTTTTTTGGTCTCTGATAGTTCTGGTGCTTATCACCCTTACCAGCCAAAAGAGCTGCAGAATCACTTACATCCCCTGCTGTCATGATGTTGGCCACTGATCTTTGGCTTTCCCTCTCAACCAACATTGAATATGCCTTATTAATTCTTGGTGTAGGGCTAATCATCAAGATTTGGCTTCTAGCTTGTTCGTAGGTTTTATTCAAGCCCATAAAAAACTGTAAGACCTTCTATTTTTGCATGAATTCAATAAAATTTTTAGACTTGGCACAATCACATAGAGGTGGTACCATGTTGTCAAACTCATTCCAGATATTACGAAGTTTGGAGAAATACACTAACACACTATCAGCTCCTTGAGTAATTGTAGCTATTGCTTTATGCATCTGATACACTCGTGAAATGTTCATCTTATCAAATCGTTCCCTCAAATCTTCCCAAACAGCTCTAGCATTCTTCGCATACACAATCCCTGTTATCAATTCCTTTGACACTGAGCTCATGATCTATCCTAAAATGATGGCGTTACATCGGTCCCACTGATGACCTAGTTCTGCATCAAAATTCCCCCTTTTTAGAGTCCCATCGACTAACCCTAGCTTGTACTTCCCAAGCAGCTAGATTTCCATCGCTCGACTCCGGGTGATGTAATTGTCAAAACCAGTCAGCTAGATCAATATTATCGGAGCTCCCGTCATGTCTGAAGGATGAATGAACAATGGATGATTATGGTACAAATCTGTCTTTGTCACCATTGTTGAATCTCAATTTTATAACTCACCTATTAATTGAATCGTTGAACTAACAGAGTCTCCTATTAATTGAATCGTTGAACTAACAGAGTCTCCCAGAATCAATGTCGTGTACTCGCAATCGCGATTAATTGCTCTGATACCATGTTAATTTTAGGGGTAATTGATGAACCCTAATCGGCAGAAGAGATTGTGGAGTTGAATGTATTAGAGAGAAATATTGAAAGGGAGAAATGAAATGAAAATTTTCTCTCTTGTATTTTTGTACAGTATATTCACATACCTATATAGATGATGTATCAGCTAACTAACAACCTAAACTAACTGACTACATAACTAATTCTAGAAGATTCTACACAACTATATACATCTTCACTATCATATTGTATTCTCATTAGATATTAGACACGAGACTTATTCAAAAATTTGAATTTAAAGTTTGAGAGGTAATTTAACATGGCACTATATTTAATGGTGTTTAGCTCAAATTCGTTCTACCACGACATTCATCAAACCCAACTAACTAGACACATCTAAATAATAATAGTAGTGTTAAACAATATTTAGTAAGAAATACATCGGATAGCATGGGATGCAACTCTTTGATAATTAACACGTGATAATTAAATATGAGACACATATATACTGATCTAAAATAATTACGGTACCTTTAGCATACACATCGATTGATCAGACAATTTGCAAAGCTTTTGACTCAACGTGATATGCATCACACGTTAGGGAATTAAACATTCATGTAGTTTGAGATTTTCAACTATTCACGTAATAAAATTTATAAATAAAGTAATATAGTAGGAGTGAACTAACGGTACCTTGAAATAAATGCTTCTAAATTTGTTTGTTCTAAAAAATATCGTTAACACATATAAAATACTATAGAAAAACAATTTATAGAACATATTTTTTCTATAAAATTTGTTCAGTTCAGTTCGATAAATTTTTTATTTCTTTTTATAGAATTAAAAATCTATCCTAATTATTCGATATGATTCTAAATTTATATTAGAAACCTACGGCATGTTCCTTTAAAAAATATGTTTTTAAGGATAATCTACTATATTTTGTTGTTATAAAAAGACATATTGACCCACTATTGCTCAAAACATAGTAATATTTAGGACTTTAATTGTCTAATTAATAATTTGAACTTTGAAGTAACTTTACCCTCTTTAGATTAAAATACAGTGCTCCAATCTCAAATAAATATTACTCTATAGTACTTTGTAACTCATAGTCTGTGTTACTAAATTATAAATATTCGTAACATCTCAGTCTATTGCATTAAATTATATTTTATGAATATATTCTATAAAAATATTGTCCACCTTTTAGCTAATACAAACTTTTAGTATAACTTTGTTATGAAGCAGTTCACATCTATGATTATTTCTCTCTTTTGTGTTATATGGCTTTTATTATGTGTGGCCTGAGGTCATGTCGTAAAACAATCCTGCAATATTTTATTAGTTAAAGCACTTGAAAGATGTGAAATTACTTTGTTGTATTTAGAATATTCCACATAACGATGTAATATGACTCTTTGAACAACACGAAAATTTATATCAATTGTTCTGCGTTGACATTGGCAGCTTGAATGTCGATATTGTTTTCTTTATAGTGACGATGAATAGGAATTTTGTAGAAAATGACGATCAAGTTCGGCACGAAAGAGGAAAACCAACTTATGATATCCTAAATAATAGAGTGTATATGGAATATGATTGAGTTCCCCTAATTTACTTGATAACTGTTTTTAATTAATCTTCTTAGCCATAGTTAGTGAATTTAAATTTTATTAGATATATTACTGGAAATCCTCTTTCTTGAATATTTTCCTTTCTATTTCTACTTAAAAATAGATGGTACAATAGAGTTACAATAACATAGTATTATATAATGAATAGTTGAAAGTTTATTACTTTAGGTACGCATGCAAAATATATTCGTGCAAAGCACGAACATAGAGACTAGTATTTTTAAATGAACAAAATTTACATATTTTTTATTACCAAATTAAAGTACATTTATTGAGATATATAATCGATTATTTATAAAGAAAATTCTAACTTGTGAAAGGTTGAATGCAATAAAAGTACCGAAATTTTTAAATTTTTCTAAATTTTATTTAATAAAGGGCCGCTATTTCTAATTTTTTCCATTTTTTTATTTTCTTAAAATTTTATTTATCAGAGTGCCGCTAAATACAACTAAAGCGCCGCTATTTCTAAATTTTTTATGTTTTTGTATTTTCTAAAGAAAAATTGCTCAGAACTATTCAGAATTGCTTAATCTTTTCATTCATTAAATTTTAGTCTAATGTTACCTTCTTTTTAGGTGAAAGTCTCAAAAATTTCTTTAGACTCAAATTTTCCACAAATTTCTTGAAGCTTTATTAATGACAAGAACACATACGAGACAATTTTCTAATGACAAAAGTACAAGTGACCAAAAGTTGAACAAAGGCAAATTTTTACTATTTCGAGTAACACATACATAAATTTGGAGTCGTTCTCTTGAAGAATGTTAAAACACGGAGTCCACCCATTTCACGATTGAGCTCCATTAATGTTAAGGAAAAATGCGACAAGATTTGCAGCGACATGAGTATTAAGTGACCAAAAGCTTGAAAGTAATTGAATCGTTCTAAATACACAGGCATAACTGGACCCTTTCTCTCGAATATTTTGAATACATGGAGTTCACATATCATGTTAGAGTCTTGTTAATGACAAAGACAAATATGAAATAAGTTACAAATGGAAAGAATATTAATAGATCAAAAAGACCACGAAAGACAAAATTTAAACTATTCACATAGATAGATTTTTCCCCGTATAAGTGAACCCATAGATTTCCCAATAATATATTTTGTTATATATGTTGATATTCGAAATCTTTGGGGTCTACTCCAATGAAGATACTGTGATTTTATGTTTTTTAGAAGCTTGAGAAAATCATAAAAGAATGAAGATAAACCTGTAGCTTTTTTCTCTTTATTTTTGTTGGGACTTTTGAAAAACTAAGGCTTACTTGAGCCGTACCTTCGACATAAATTTGGCATGCTAAGGTACTTCTTGGACACAGAGGATTTTCTAATCAACTCCCTTATGAATTGGTTTATGAGATACGATAGAGCGCCGCCTACAACTCTGCAAAGAGAGCGTTGCTTTACGTTTGATCCTATGTACCTATAGAATGCTATGCGTTCTCTCGCAAGGAAATTTATTATTAATACATTAGAAAATTTTGTTACATATCTGTTTGAAGTCCATTGAATTCAAATGGGAATGAATATGCGTCATGTTCACTGATAATGAACATATGTATATGGAGGTAAAAGAAAAATGCAAAAGTATTGCTTATTCCATAAAGAGCATTTTTTTTCTTCATTATTTGCATATTATAAAAATTAAGCTCAACATTTAATAAGTTAACTAACTCACTAATCACGGGAAGTACTTTTTTTGTCCATCTCCATTCTCCCTTTCCAACATGCATCTTCTTCACTCCATTTTTAAAAATCTGATGCATATGTGAATGCCACCTAAATTCAAGATGTATTGATTTATACGTCTTTTATACTTTGTATATCAAGTATCACTTTAATTCAAAATGTATTTCTATGTATATAATTTTTGTATATTTATTTGTGAAGTGCCATCTTATTTTAAAATATATTTTTAATGTATATTTTAAATATATTTTATATGTCAAGTGCTATTTTAATTCAGGATGTATTTTTTATATTGTTTTTGTATATTTATATGCTATCTTAATTAAATTTAAGATATATTTTTTATGTATATTTCACATGTCTAAGTGTCATCTTAATTGAAGATATATTGTTTATGTATATTTTTTGTATACGTTATATGTGTTAATTCAATGTATATTATTTTATATATACGTTTTGTATATATTAACGTATATTATTATTGAAGTAAGATCTCTATAGTAAGAAAGGAAGAAAGAAGGAAGAGAAAAACTTAAGAAAGATAATTAAAAAGAAAACGAATGGAACAAATTTAGAAAATATATTGGCTTCGGTAGAAAACAAAATTAAGAAGATGAAAAAAAAGAATGATTTTTGTACAAAGAATTATTGACTTTCCATTCAAATTGATTATGTTTAGGGATTAATAATTAATATTCTTATTTTAATGGAACAATGTGCTACAAATATAAATATTTTTCTGCCACAACTGTAATATTGAATTTCATGCTAAGAATTTATTATATTGCATAATACATACCCCAACTCGTTATCGTGTAGCTCAATCCATTTAAGTAATTACAATATTATATGAGAGAAATAAGATAAACTTCATTAACAATAAAATTTCATCAAAAAAACATAAACTAGACATAAGTAAAAATATCATCCGCAATGTCATATGAGTACCCATTCCCCTAAGATAATATAAATCCTCTACGGAGCCTCCATGACGCTACAAATAAAGTAATAAAGTTACGGAGCTTGTCTGCACTATACAAAATTATACAACTGAAATATTGTGGTCCCACGAGTACGAAGGTGGGCTCACCAAAAGAGAGGAAGCTGTGAAAACTCTAGCATGTGCGATGACTGCCTTGCACTCGACCATCTGCTAAACCTAACACCATTTAAACAAATGATGCCTGAGTATTGAAATACTCAGATATGCGTCATAGCCGCCACTAACGTTTGTATAAGAGTTATACAAATTATAATTTATATAACATGGCAAAAGATAAATATCTCGATTAAATTAAGGAAGATAAGGTACACAAAATCACAATAAAGGATAAATTTGCAAGAATACGAATTTAAGTTTTATTCATTTAGACCTCTTTCATATGTCCAATATCTCATTAGTATCGTCCTCATTATCTAGTATCTCAATGTCAATGGCACACATAGTGCTGGAATACATCAGGATGCCATCCATGAAGACTGTCGTACCATCCCTGAATAGTTAGGCCAATGTGTACAGTCAAGGATCCAAGAAGGTTGTCGTACCACTCTTGTACAGCTAGACGAGGCATATATTTTTTTTATTCATATTTTTTTCTTTTAAAGGCCATCAGCCAAAAATTACTTTGTTATGTAATATATAAAGGATCCAAAAAGGTTGCGGTACCGCTCCCGCACAGCTAGACAAGACACATTTTTTTTATTTATCTTTGTCCAAACCAAGAGTAGGCCATGAAAGCCTATCCCTAATGTGCACGGAATATCATCCAACTATAATTCGAAGCCAGGAGTAAATTTGATAATACACAAGTAACTAGGAGATCGACATACCTTGAAGTCGCTCTAAGTTAGCTAAAGCTTGCCTTGACAGAGTTCAATCTACATAATATGTCATATATGTGTAGTGAGTTAATACTCAAAACATCCTAAAATTTTCAAATATTTTAACCCAAGATTGACCCATTTCAAGATTCACCTCAAACAAGAATCCCTAAGTATCCAAATTCTTCAAATTAATTCTTATCTGTGGTTTATATCACAACCTATATATACTAAATACTCTCTCTTAAATATCAACACACACACACTTTAAAAGTGATAAAAATATTAGAGGGAGTTTATGGATACCTTACAGAGAAACTAGAGATGATTTTCTATCTCTTACTGTTGCTACCACTTATCTTTAAGAACTTGATCGATTGTAAAACTTTCACTCTACCTAAGCCCTCCTTCGAATTTCCAGTAGCTAAAAGGGCAGAATGCCTACCTTAGCGTCAAGGAGAAGCCAAAAGAAAGTCTTGGTTCTCTCTTCCTTATTTTATATTATATTTATGTAAGTTGTATCCCTCTTTCTTTTTAGAGTTTCCAAGGAATTGAAATATTAATTTAATAACTAAATATAATTTTGCATAAGTCATGTGGTATGCTGCCAAAATTTTCAGCAGCACGTGAGGGATTAAGTTCCCACTCTAAGAATAATTAAGACCTCATTTGGCCCACCACTAATTATACTCATATTACTTGTTATATGCTTCATTAATCAACACTTATGTAATGTTTATAATCATAAAAACTGCTGCTACAAATTAATTTAAGAACCTCGAACATGACTGCGATCTCGCTATTTTATTATTCTTCTGAGTTATACACCAAATAATTGTATCCATGTTCTAACCATTTTTTTTTCATAAATCAACGTGACATCCTCTACCCATTTGTGTCACTAAAATCACGTTATTAAGCTAGTAATTAGCCTATTTAAGCCAAAGATTCATTGGACTTTACATAAATTATGCTTAGTAAGAAATATGTTGGTAAATGAAGTTTAAACTTGTAATATTATATTAGTGGAATGTAAAGTAGATATTTAAGTTAATGAGTAATATATCAGTGGAATTAAAATCATTATAAGTAAAGCATCATCCTGGCTGATAAAGTTACTTGATACACGTGATGGTGAAATATAGTAGGTACCTGATGAAATAGTTGATATATATTATTGATTATTCAAACGATTCCTTAGGTGTGATTGTTTAACTAAAGCTAATCTAAAGTAGTAAACTAAGAAACTAAAGAAAATAAATTGGCGAAATTAGACACGAATTCAATGAGAGTCTATATTCTAGAGCTATGGGTTAGCTAACAATCCCACTGAGTCTTCAACTTAAATTGTCTAATTAATTTACCTGATTTATTGATTGACATGGTTAGTATTGCTCGTACTATTCTCCCAAAATGCTACTCCCATATTCAAGCTAACCTAACGCCTCTATTTCTATGGAATTGGGATTAACAAGAACGCATTAATAATTCCCGTATAATAACCAAGCAAGACGATTAGGTATATCCCTATACTAACCGCAAATTTGTTCCCCGTAATCCAGGTTCAAGATCTCGCTCTACTCATTCTTATATGCAATCTAGAATTCCCTCTCCCAAGTTCAATCTTAGATTCGTAGATAGTAAGCAATCAAATAATGAATCACAAGATTGAATAAATAAACCAATATGATAAAATAATAAGAACAATTCAAGTTTCAAACTACAACATTCATGTAACATCCCACAACTCTAAAACTAATAAACTATGAGATTAAAGGAAGAGAATACAAGAAAAACTAGTTAGAAGCCTCCTCCAAGCGTTGTTTATATTCTCCCCTCCAAAATAGCATGTTCTCCTCCCAAAATATATTTAGACTTACTTTTATATGAGTTGAGGGCGTCTTCGATCGAAATAACCTTGTTCCGGACGAAATAGAAAAAAAAATCCCGCAACACAGGTTCCATGCCAGCACGTCGCGCACAAACGAGAAACGTTTTTGTAATCTCAATTCTTATCTTGATTTGAATTGGATTTCATTCTTTTCTTGTCTTACATTTGGGGGGAAACACCAAAAGGTGTCCTCCCTTTGTCTCGTTTTTCTTTCTTTCTATGTTTTATTCAATTTTGCTGCAAATCTCTTCATCTTCACACTGCTTTATTCATACACAGTTGAAATATAATATTAAGCACAAAGTAATATAATTAGTACTCAAAAGATGATTAAAAGTACTAGAATATGAGGCAACAATGGTTAAATACATATATTTTTGGCCGAACATCAGAACCCCACACTTAAACTGTTGCTCGTCCTCGAGTCAACATTAAAATACTCTCAATAAATCAAGCTTAGAAACACCATCACTTTGGTTGATACTAACAATTAGGTCCTATAGCAACTCAAACCATCAGATATATACTTCCTAATCATCATGCAAAATATACAAGTGACAAGCAAATAATAAACTTCTAACCTCTTAACCTACGAGAGGGACACTAACTCATCAAATTTAAGCTCCCTTGCCTACTCTGTCAAATAAATCTAATAACATCACCTATCTATCATGAAACAAGTGCCCTCATAAGAATAAATAGTCCATACACGCAAATCAAATAATGAATATAAATTAAGGACTTAGCATCAAAGAACAGCTCTCACACTCACAAGAAATTCACATGTATCCACAAAGAACCATATGCTTGCCCATTATGTACATCTCTACTAATTAAGTATGCTCGAATAAAATTAAATATGACTTTAACGGGTCGTAGTGTTGGCTAGAGGGCGGATAGGAGAATTATATAATAGTGACTTACACTTCCCTAACCACTTTGCACTTTTAGACTTCATCAATCATTATTTTCATCTCTTAATTTTATTTTTTAGTACTCACTTCATCAATTGTTTCACAAGAATTTTCCTCGTATCAAGATCGTTTCATTTGTTTTCAACGCAATTTTTTTTCTTCGTTCTTTTTTTTTTCTTTTTTTTTTTCACATTATTTTCAAGAGAGCATTTTCATCACTTGTCAGCTATCGTTAGTCACCTTTTTTACTTAATCATCCTTTTCTTCAAATTTATCAATTAATATCGTTGTCTAAGCAACAATGCTCAAGGAAGCAGGGTGCAAAAACTAGGGATTCAACAAAAGAATCAAGGTAAAAATATGGCTTCCAAGCAAAAGGCTACAAGCTCAAAGGGCAGACTAGTTGTATAATATCCGAAAAGGCTAAAATTCACAAGACATACCAAATAAAGCCTATTATCATCTTCTAAACAAAGCAACACTTTTATTTTGCTTCAATAACATGCAGGGCAAGTTCTAGACTATGTTGCAAAACTTAGAATATATGTAAGCAATCCTCACCCCACAAAGCACAAGTATCAATCAAGATGGATCAATTCTACTATAAGACAGACATGATCATAGCGAACAACAAAATAAGAATAAGCTATATACAGAGTCACACCCCTCAGCCTATGTGTCAGAAAGTCTGCTATTTTATTCATTACTCAAGCACTGAGAGGAAAATACTACTCAAGCTCAGGCCTATATATGCTAGTATCAAAAAAGTCACAAAGGGTATATCTTCTCTCTCTCTTATACTACTCCTAAAAAAATCTGATCTTAAAAATAAAAAACTTTTCCGGTTCAAATTACATTCCTTAGAAAAGAACCGATGCACAAAGAAAACCAAGGGAGATTATTACCTAACTAAAACTAACTAGAACAAAAAAAAAATTATTGTATTTTTTATTGGACCTTAATCCCTCAAGAAAGCAATCCACAAAATCCATCGTCGGGAAAAATCTAAAAAAAACTTTTCTCTCAATTTTCATTTTTTTTCATTTTTTTTTCTTTACACAAAAATTACTACACTTAGAAATAGTACTACAACTAAGCTAAGATAGCGTAGAAAACCATCCAGACAATCTCCTCACCCCACACTTAAAATTATGCAATGTCCTCAATGCATACAATAAATAACAAGAGGGTAAAAGAGACTCCCTGGTAGGCCAAAAGCTGAAGTATTAGCAGCTCATGGGATACTCAGGCTTCTCCCAAGTATGGTCCTTTGTGCGAGCACCCTACACTTAGTGCCAACCACCAGCTCGATTTTGCATACGCCTATTGACTTTGACTCCATACTCCTACTCCTACAAAACACAAAAATAACACAATAAAAAAATAAATAAACAAAAATAAAAATAAAAAATAAAGTTGGGTTGCTTCCCAACAAGCGCTTGATTTAACGTCGCGGCACGACACCATCACTTTCACCACTTTTCCTTCTTTTTTGAGGATATGAATTGAGCCCCCAATTTTGTATCAATTTTTCTGTCACGTTCCTGAGGCGGTGGTGTGAAAATAAAGGAACAAAGCAATAGATATTGCATCTTGCAATATTTGGCCCTTAAGTGAGGGATGCCATTTTGTCTCCTTGGCATCATAAATTTCAGAATGTATGCACTTTGTTCCCCATCTATTGATTCCTTCATAGGCTCGGGTGGATGGATTCTCGTGTCACCAACCAAACACAATATAGAAAAGTGTTTAGAATGAGGTCCAATACGCTCCAACTCTAAAAACGCTTTACTTTTAACATACTCACTTTTGCACACTTTCTCAACCTAGGCATCATCAACACTACCTTTTTTTGCTCCACATGTTGGCCAGTATCCACAATAATTTGTTGTTGGGTATCAGACGCCTCAATCTTTTTTTTTTAATCGAGCCTACATGTCATGGATATCTGAACCAAATTGGTCTATCTCTTGTCTGAGCTCAGTTCTTCCTTCTATCAGTTGTTCTACCATATTTGAAAGACCATTACGGAGAACTTATGAAATTTCATTACTTGATCTTGTTCCTATAGGTAAGATTGGCTTACTATATCTGCTTCTTCAAAATTATCTTCTTGTGGGAATTCACTCTCTTTGTCGAGATGAGGTTCTTCTTGAAAATTGGCCATTAATTCTTCCATTCTAGCCTACAATACTTTATTTTCTAAGGCAGTCTTTTTTTGAATTTCATCTTGTTGCTCGGCTACTTGCCTCACCATGTCCATAATACGAGCAACACGCTCTACATTCTCCACTTCATTGCTCTTATCTTACTCACAAACATTATTGAAAATATCATAATAAGGGCTCACAGAAGGGTAAAAAGAATTAGGACAACCATCCCAATGGCCACCTTGACAATCACACACATTATACAAATTTCACTCATAAGATTGAGATTCACAATTTTACCATAAGTGTGGTCCTCCACAGTATGGATAGGGATCACCAAAATAAGAATAACCAATATTTAACCAATTCTAATTATATTTAATTGAATAAAAAATTGCAAAAAATCGTAATAAAAGAAAAAATAGTTTGACTCTTCAAATAATAGTAGTGTTGCATAAATTGTGACAATGAAAGAATAAAAAATAAATAAATAATTAAGGAGATGTCACGACCCAAAATCCCACTACAGGCGTCGTGGTGACACTTAGTCTCTAAGACTAGGTAAATCGGTTACAATTACATTTCGAGCCCTTTTTTTAAAGGAATTAAATACAAGTTTTTGCGCCCCGTTTTCTCGCGAAAAGCGGGTTTCGACGTCGTGACAACTCTTTTGGATGGGAGATAATGTGTTAAAGAAGAGAAGAGTCGCCACCTAATGATTTTTAAGGTGCGTTAGGGCACATATCATGCAGATAACTCTGTTTGACTAGTCAACGCCACCAAGGATCAGGCAAGGGCTCAAATTACCTCAAAGAGAAGGTGTTAGGCACTCTTCGAGGTCCACAACTGTGGGTCCCGATCGAACTTAAGACTACGTGGATTATAATTAGGCAAGATAAACAAAGAGAGTACGGGTCAAATGAATTTATTAACACAATGAGAAGTAAGGATTACAAGGATATAACTATTAAACCTATATTAGATGTTAAACGAATAAAGAAGAGAAAGGGGTCCTAAGTTTTTTAGCCTAAAGGATCACCCCGTGCAACATAAATAATACTTCGTAACTCCCTTGAGGTAGGGAGTTACTCATATTATTCAGCAGGCACAAACTATCATCTCCTTCTACCCGATTACTATGTTAAAGTTGTTTACCTAAGCGCTCTAATTCAATTCTAAGTCGTGCCCTTTGCGTGCACTACCCGTCCCATACCTATGGTCCAGGAGGCATTGGACCTCTATTTAGGATGGTTCTAGACTAAACTTAGGTTGCTCAAAATGATAAAATTAAGCGACATACAAAATAAATTGGACTTCAAATGAGAGCAGTTTAAGGCTCACACATAGACAACAAATGCACGTAAAATAGGTTCTCACAATGAGCATTAGACAGTTTCAGAACTGAAGCCAATTAGAAATTATTAAGCCCTATAGACATGGTTTCTATGTGACCTTGGATTCAAACGCACTTATATGACATTACTGCTTCTAGTGGCTTAGACGAGGAAGCAGTAAACCAATTGTTGTTAACGTTGGTTTTAGATACCAGTTTTAGAAAGATGACATTGTCCTACAAACATGATATCTAATAGTGGCATAGTTAAGCAAATGAAAATAGTTCTGGGAACCCAGCCTTGACAAGGGGATAAACAATATTAAGCGAATGACAGTATCCTATAGGCAAGATCTCTAACAATTGAGAATCGAACCTTCTTTTTATAACACTTTACCTCTATGAGCAGGTTATCTAGGTGGAGCAATAACAATAACTGTAGATAATTGATTAGTCAAGTTCCTATAGGTATGATTTATAGGTGAAAATAGAACATAAGCTAGTCAAATCCTATAGGCAGGGTATCTAATGAATATGCTATAATCATACAAATCGAAAGAAAGTTCACTGGCATTTATTTCATGTATGCTGTCTAGTAGCACACATCAGTAGAATAAATAGAGGGTTTACCCCCGTGCTTTGATGGTAGACAAGTTATGTTAGTGTGTGAGTTTCCTAAAGGCATGATTTGTACCAGCGGAAGTTAAAGGGCATATACAACAAGTCGGATAACAAGTAAATCACATGAATCCTATGGGCATGTTTTCTACCCTTACATGTAAATATCAGAGTATACTCGTTCCCCAGTTTCACTATCACCCCAATTATTCATTACAGAGTTATTACAGACCCAATGATAAATGTAATTATAAAATAATATACAAGCAACGACAGTAGGCCTCAACGGGCCCAAAAGCAAATACGCAGCATTGCTTGGGCCTTCAACAACTCTGACATAGCATACCCAGATTCCCAACAGGGAACTATATTCATCAGCACAACCCTGAAGCCATAGGAGAACTCAAGCCAAACCAAACAACCATAGATTGACCATTATTACCTAGACATAAAATCACTTAAATCAACCAGTTTACATATTCAGTAGATAGTAGGAAGAAAGAGTCGAGTGTCAGAGATAGCTCAGGTATCAGTAGTAAAGAGAGTGGCTAAAAGACACCAAAGCCTAGTGTGCCAGAGTTCACAAGGGTCTCAAAGGGACCCCGAGCAGTGCTCACAGTAGGGAGGTCAGTAGTAAGAGCCTTGGTGGCCTTGGCTTTCGGCCGACCAAGAATGATAGGTTCAGAATAGCACATGTAACAAATAAGAGGGAGTGGACAGTGGTGAAGGGACAAAAGTTGAGGAAATACACTTATAGTTTAGAAAGTAGACATAGCAAAGTTGAGAAAACAGAACAGTTAATCAAAAAGGTCAAGAAGATTTAGAAGCAGGTGCAACCCTTAGCAAAAATAACACATTGGCAGAAAGCACATTGGGAGTTGGAGGAGAATCAAGTTCCTTGAGATTACAAGATCAACCAGATTATCATACTAAGGTGCATATTATCAAACAAGTTTAAGTGGGGCACTAACTTAAAAGGTTTAAAGCTTAAAGGTCCAAATTATGCTAAGGATTCATCACAATATCATAAGACAGCCATGTTAACTTATATCATGAAGTAGAAAAGTATCAAACATGGTATGGAAACACAAACTAAGATAAATATTCTAAAGGTTTCAAGCAGTCACTAAGGATATATGATTAAGCAAAACAGAGACATGTTGTGAGACACATCAGCAGAGGAGCAGATCATAGTTGATAGAAAAGGTCTTAACATAGATTAGAACACATTACATGTGCAATTATGTCATTACAGAGATTCAGAACAGAGTGGGAAATCAAGCTCATGTCAAATAGCAAATGTAGGCATTCGAGTATTGACATAGTAAACTAATGCACTTAAGAGGGTTCAAATTATTCAAATTAGGCATAAACATGTCTCAGAACTGGCAACATTAGGTAAAATTAAATACTAAAGAGGTTCAAAACAAATGCAAAAGTTGCACACAAAAGTAGCCCAAAAACACCTTAAGCCATGAATTTCAGAGGTAAGAATGTGCAAATCATAAACACATAAGAACGAAATTGCAAAGCCAAGTGACTTACCAGTTAAACGGACAATAAGAAAGAACAAATTCCACAATGTTTCTGATTATCAACAAAGAATAAGAACCTAGAATCTCAATGCGTCAAAATTCCCAAGGGCTTCAAATGAACCTCGGACAGTGCTCGCACCAAGAAAAGTTAGAAAAGTCGAATCCCGATGGCCTTGGCTTTCAGCCGGCCAAGAATCAAGGTATAGAACAAGAGAACGAGAGAACAATAAACTGATAGCTCTAATTTTTAGTAAAAATCTAGCGATTCAGGTGTCTCCTAAAGGGGAATGGGGAGGGGTTTATATAGTTGTAGAAATCTGGCAAACAAACAAGGCAATACTATAAAATTAACAAAAATAAGGAAATAATATCAAGCAGAATCAGCAAAAGGTGAAGCTAATCTCCCTTGATTCGGAGGTTTACACTTGACAAAATAGAGCAAGTACTTATGTAACACCATAGAGAAATACCCACTAACGAAGGAACACTGATATGGTAAGTAACTAATTGGGGAATCCCATTATCCGTGGGATTAGGAGAGGGAATTAAGGGGAGGCGACTAGGGTTCCTCAAAAGAGTGATGGGGAGATTGAGCGTTTAGGGGCGGCGGGTTGGTATAAATTGGCTAGGGTTTTGGGTAAGGGGTAATAAAAAGGAACGGGTAGGTTAATTATGGGTTGTTGATCATTTACGATCAACGACCAAGATCAAACGGGGAAGCGGGGCGGGTTATTAAGCAGGTCACAACTGGGTTGGGTACAAGGGTCGCCTGGTTTGGGCTTGGGGTTTATTGGGCTAAGGTGCTGGGCCATTTTTGTTCGAAAAATTGGTTTAAACCTGGGCTACTATTTAAATATACAAAATTTATAAAAAAAGTAATTTATAAAAAGTGATTAATAAATAAATACAAATACTATTTATGCACTAAAATGATAATAAATAATAATTTAGCATTATAAAAATATAAAAATACTATTTTGACACAAATAACATAAATAAAAGCAATTATGGATGAGTATAGGCTATTACTGTAAAATTGTGCAAATACCTCAAAAATGCTAATGTAATTATATATAATGAAGTAAAAATATTTGAAACATGTATTATAGGTGCAAAATAATAATTTTAGGTAACTAGGTCATCAAAAAATAATTTGAAGGAGTAATTAATAATTATTCAAGTAATTTAAGTACAGAAAAATCAATTTAAAAGCTCTAACAATTATGGAAAATTATAGAAAAATGCTCGTATAGATTTGTAAGCTAAATAGTGATGCAAAAAAGGATGTTTTTCAAGTACATATATTATTTGAGAAAATATGAGGGCAAATTGGATATCAACAGCAGCCCCTCTTTATCCGGGAATGATGAAAGAGTTGTTAGGTAAAGAAAATGATGACCAATTTTGGCCAAATTGAGTGAAGAATGATGGGATTTAAAAAATTGGGTGCCGAACCCGGGTTCATGAGTTGCCTACATATCCCTGGTGTTATAGGAATCAAGCTGTGTGTAGTTAGGATCCAACAGTGAACGAAACCGATGGAGTTGCTATAGGAATGGTTTTATGTTTTGGAAAGGGTTCTTTTGGGTAGGATAATATCGGATGAATTTATGCGGAGTCATGAATGTGAATTTGAAACATTACGGATGTATCACCGGGCAAATATCTGAACGGTCATAGAGTAAAAGGAGGGTAATTGATGATGGTCGGTTATGTTTGAAACAATTGCAGGATGTGAACGTTGTGAATGGAAACCAGAGCGAAGATTTCTCCTGTTTGAAGAATGGTTACTTCCTGGGTTACCTGCAAAACTTAAAACATGGCGCACGCGAATATATATGGGTTATTGCGACAATTTAAACGTGATGCAAATTCCCTTTGGACCATGAAGATTGTCTTTGGACGGTGAGGATGACGTCCTCAGACCATGATGTCCTGGGCCATGAAGTGTATGACAAGGGATTCGCAGGCCATGAAATGATGTCCTCATGCCACGAGGATGGTGCCTCTAGACTATGACGCCTTTGAATAATAATGTGCAATTTTGAGAGATCCTTAGGCCATGGAATGGTGTCTCCCGACTATGAGGATGATGTCTTCGGACTATGACGCCTTTGGACAAAATAGTGATGTTTCAACCTATGAAGTGCACAGATAGGGTGCTTAGGCATATGCGAAGATGAGACAAGACAAGGCTTAGTCTTTTATAAGATGAGGGCAGTGCTTAGCCCCTAGGTGAACAGAGGATAGTGCAGGGTTTTAGATAGCGTAATGGAGATAGTATTTAATCTAATGTAAGGAAAAGGCAATGCTTAGCCTTATGCCAAAAGGGGGGACCAATGCTTAGTCTTGTGCGGGTAAAGGCAATACTTGGCCTTATGCAATTGGGGAGGCAATGCTTAGCCTTATGTGAGAAGAGGAGACAATGCTTAGTCTCATGCAGGAAAGGCAATGCTTAGCCTTATACGATTAGGGAGGCAATGCTTAGCCTCATGCGAGAAGATGCGACAAAGATTAGTATCATGCAGGAAAGATGAGACAATGCTTAGTCTCATGCAGGAAAGGCAGTGCTTAGCCTTATGAAATTAGGGAGACAATGCTTAGCCTTATGCAAGAAAACCAGTGCTTAGCCTTATGCAAGAAGAGGAGACAATGCTTAGTCTCATGGAGACAGTGTTTAGTCTCATGCGATTAGGGGAGACAATGCTTAGTCTCATGGAATTAGAGAGGCAATGCTTAGCCTTATTCAAGAAGAGGAGACAATGCTTAGTCTCATGTTGGAAAGGCAGTTCTTAGCCTCATGCAATTAGGGAGGCAATGCTTAGCCTTATGCAAGAAGAGGAGACAACGCTTAGTCTCATGCAGGAAAGGCAGTTCTTACTTCTTAGCCTCATGCAATTAGGGAGGCAATGCTTAGCCTCATGCAAAAAGAAGAGACAATGCTTAGTCTCATGTGGGGAAAGGAAATGCTTAGCCTTATACAATTGGGTAGGCAATGCTTAGCCTCATACAAGAAGAAGAGACAATGCTTAGTCTCATACGAAGAAAGGCAATGCTTAGCCTTATGCAATTAGGGAGGCAATGCTTAGCCTCATGCAAGAAGAGGAGATAGAGCTTAACCTTATGCAAATGATGAGAAGGCGGTGGGAAAGTAAAGTATTTCTTAGCTGGAGGTGTCTGCGCTAGGTAATTTGTCGCCATGAAGGTAGTGACTTGATGTATCTGCGAATAATGTTGTTTTATCGTGCCTGCATCCAAAGAAAATCGTGAATTTTGTGGGGGAGGGGGGGAGGTTGGTTCGTGCTTTTGTCTTCTTGCTCGGCCTTTGCTCTTGTCTTGGGATCTCGTTTAAGTTATCCTGGGCAACATCTGGCTGTCATAGAAATAAAACTTTCGAAAAATATGCAATGTATTTGATAAATATAGTTATTTGAAATGTATTCGTATGCGACATCAAATAATTTAGATAAATCGGTGACTGTGACACATTTTAGAGACATTGCGACATCCTTGACTTAGAATTCTGCCCCAGTTTAAATGCATACTTATGACAATACTTTTTGTTGTTCCGTATATGACGAAGTTGGCTGAACTTGCGATCTTGCCCCAGTTTCTGATCGTGGGGAAAATGAAGATTTTATTAAGATGTGACTGAAACCACAGGGCTGCCTACGTATCACCTCTTAAATGGGAATCAGGTCAAGCGTAGTTCAGTTACATCAAGTGAAGACATGTAAACAATCCTAAACATAGTATCTCTTGACTGCATCCGAGTTGATATGTTCTGGCCAAATCTCTCCGTCCATTTCTGCAAGTATGAGTGTTCCTCCCATTAGTACTTGATGAACCATGTAGGGACCTTGCCAGTTGGGTGAGAACTTCCCCTTGGCTTCGTCCTGATGTGGAAAGATCCGCTTTAACACTAACTGTCCTGGTGTGAATTGTCTTGGTCTAACCTTTTTGTTGAAAGCTCTTGCCATTCTATTATGGTAGATTTGACCATGACATACAACATCCATTATTTTTCCATCGATGAGAGCCAGTTATTCATATTGGATCTGTACCCATTATGCGTTGCTGAGCTCAGCTTCTTGTATGATTCTTAGAGAAGGGATTTCTACTTCGGCAGGGATAACCGCTTCCATACCGTAGACCAGCAGGTAAGGAGTTGCCACAGTTGATGTGCAAACCGTGGTATGATACCCGAGCTGAGCAAAGGGTAGCTTCTCGTGCCATTGTTTGTAATTGTCTACCATTTTCCTTAGTATTTTCTTGATGTTTTTGTTGGTGGCTTCTACAACTCCATTCATCTACGGCCTGTATGTTGTGGAGTTCTTATGCCTGATCTTGAAAGTTTCACACATGGCTTTCATTAAATCATTGTTGATATTGGCGGCATTGTCGGTGATGATTGACTCTGGTACTCCAAATTGACAAACAATGTGATCCCGAACAAAATCTGCGATGACCTTCTTAGTTACAGCTTTGTAAGATGCGGCATCAACCCACTTTGTGAAATAATCTATGGCCACTAGAATGAACCTATGCCCATTTGAAGCAGCGAGTTCGATTGGACCGATGACATTCATGCCCCAAGCGGAGAAAGGCTAGGGTGAACTTGTTGCATTGAGTTCATTGGGTGACACTCGTATCATATCAGCATGTATCTGGCACTGGTGACACTTCTGGACATACTTGATGCAGTCTGTTTCCATAGTCATCCAGAAATATCCTGCTCTTAGCATTTTCTTGGCTAAGACAAAGCCATTCATGTGCGGTCCGCAGGTTCCGGCATGTATTTCCTCGAGCAATATGGATGCTTCCTTAGCGTCCACACACCGTAATAATCCCAGGTCTAGAGTCCTTCTGTACAAAATTCCTCCACTTTGAAAGAAATGGTTGGCTAACCTTCAGAGTGTGCGCTTCTGAGTATGAGTTGCATGTTCCGGATAGTCTCCCTTTGCCAAGTATTCTTTGATGTCGTTGAACCAAAGACTCCCGTCACTTTCCTCTTTAACATGAGCACAATAAGCCAGTTGTTTATGAATTCCTATTGGGATATGATCGATGAAGTTCTTGTCTGGGTGTTGTATCATGTAAGACAAAGTGGCCAATGCATCTGCGAACTCATTTTGAATCCTCGGAACATGTTTAAACTCTATCTTCGTGAATCTCTTGATTAGCTCTTGTACACAGTACAAATATGGTAATAGTTTGGTGTTCTTGGTAGCCCATTCTCCTAAAACCTGATGCACCAAAATATCGGCATCTCCAATCACCAGCAACTTCTGAACATTCATGTCAATGGCCAACTTGAGTCCCAAGATGCAAGCCTCATATTCTAAAATATTGTTGGTACATGGAAACTGAGTTTTGTAGATACCGGATAGTGTTGGCCAGTTTCTAATACTAATACAGCTTCGATACCCACTCCTTTGAAGTTTGTAGCTCCGTCGAAAAACATTCTACAACCATCATATGCTTCAGTGATATCTTCTCCTACGAATGACACCTCTTCGTCGGGAAAATACATTTTCAATGGTTCGTATTCTCCGTCCACAGGATTTTCTGCCAAATGATCTGCCAATGCTTGCCCTTTTACCGCCTTCTGAGTTACATAGTTGATGTCGAATTCACTCAGCAATATTTGCCATTTTGCTAACTTTCTCGTAGGCATGGGTTTCTAGAAGATGTATTTCAGTGGATCCATCTTTGATGTGAGATATGTGGTGTATGCACAGAAACAATGCCTCAACTTTTGAGCTATCCATCCTAAAGCGCAACAGGTGCGCTCCAGCAAAGAGTACCAGGCTTCGTAAGGTGTGAATTTCTTGCTCAAATAATATATTGCGTGCTCCTTTCTTCCAGTTTCATCATGTTGTCCCAAAACACAACCGAAAGCTCCATCCAGTACATACAAATAAAGTAACAGTGGTCTTCCTGGCTCTGGTGGGACTAGAACGGGCAGTTTGGATAAATACTCCTTGATTTTGTCGAAGGCTTTATGACATTCTTCAGTCCAGCTTGTTGCAGCATCATTCTTCAGCATTTTGAAGATCGACTCACAGATCACGGTTGATTGTGCTATGAAACGGTTGATGTAGTTGAGTCGCCCTTAGAAGCTCATCACATCTTTCTTATTCTTCGGCGGTGGCAAGTCCTGGATAAATTTAACCTTTGACGGGTCCAATTCAATCCCTCGACGACTGACGATGAATCCTAGAAATTTTCCGGCAAGGACTCCGAAGGCACACTTTGCAGGATTCAGTTTCAGATTGTACCTTCGAAGCTGATAAAAGAATTTACTCAAGTCTGCTATATGATCTGTGCTTCTTCTAGATTTGATGATGATGTCATCCGCGTACACCTCTATTTCCTTGTGTATCATGTCGTGGAAAATGGTTGGTATGGCTCTCATGTAAGTGGCTCCAGCATTCTTCAGGTCAAACGACATCGTTTTATAGCAGTACATCCCCCATGGTATGATAAAGGTTGTCTTTTCAGCATCCTCTTCATCCATCCAGGTCTAATGATACCCCGCGAAGCAAATCACAAAAGACTAGAGTTCATGTTTGGCACAGTTGTCGATCAATATGTGTATATTGGAAAATGATACATCATCTTTGGGACTCGCTCTGTTTAAATCTCGATAATTGACACACACTCTAACATTCCCGTCTTTTTTCGGGACTGGCACTATGTTGGCCAACCAAGTCGGATACTCAACCACTCTGAGAACCTTGGCTTTGATTTGCTTAGTGACTTTCTCTTTTATTTTCAAACTCATATTTGGCTTGAATTTTCTGAGTTTCTGTTTAACACGTGGACACATGGGATCGGTACGTAGCTTGTGAGCCACTATGGATGTGCTCAAACCAGTCATATCATCGTAGGACCATGCAAAAATATCTTCATACTCTTTCAGAAATTTGGTGTATTCTTCCTTCTTTGACGGTGATAGATGGATGCTTATACGTGTTTCCTTGACTGTTTCAAAGTCTCCTAAGTTAACTGTTTCAGTCTCGTCCAAATTAGACTTAGGCTTGTTTTCAAAGTTTTCCCCTTTTCTGACAATTTCCTTAGGTATTACGTCGTCTTCCAGATCCTCTGAATCATTATCCTTATGTCGCGTTGCTTCATTACATGTCACAGTCATAGGTTTTTCGGGTTAGGTAATAATAATGTTGTAGAGAGAAAAAATATAAAGAATAACTATAAATACTAAAAATTGCAACGTATTAATAAAATTTGAAAAACGTCAACAAGTACGGCTCGATGACTCGAGCAATTATTTCAAAACAAAATACGTTCAAAACAAAATACTGAAAATGTCTTAGATGCTCAAAAGATTGCTTTAAAATAATTGATGATAATTGCCAGGCTACCCAGGAACTCGACGGGCCCGGGATGGTGCAGTAGTCCAATTCTTGAGAGAAGCTCCTTTTTCAATGGTCTGAATGGTAAGGTCTTCATCCTCCTCCTCCTTAACTATCGCACCGCAATCCATGTCTTCGTCATCCTGAAACAACTACCTTATGACATATAAGGCTTCATCTTCCTCAGACTCCCATATCATGTCAGCTTGAGGAAATGTTTGGTGCAAATGTGGTATCAGTTGTTCCCAACGAATAATAAGGACCTCGCCATGGTGGCGACCAATCCTGGCACTCTTGCCAAGTATATTTGCACCCAAGTCCGAAATTTGTACCATGATGCTTCGGCTATACCGGTTTGGTGATCCCTTTGAGGTTCTTGCCGAGACCCTTGCCAGGTTCATACCCTGTTTATAGTATTATGCTTTTTATCTTGTTGCTCCACCATTTGTCCTTTTCAATTGCGTTGACACTCTCAATGCGATGGTATGTTTCTCCACCTAACTTTTTCATATTATTGATGACCGAATAGTCTGATTGGTATAAATCGGATTACTTCCGTATCCGTAGATGATCACCTCCTGGTGGTTCCATTCAAACTTCACGGCCTGATGCAGGGTAGAGGCCACTACCCCAACAGCATGTATCCAGGGTCATCCCAACAATAGATTGTAGATAGCAGATATATCCAGCACTTGAAACTCAACATCAAACTAGGTTGGGCCCATCTGTAGGCTGAGGTTGATTTCTCCGATTGTGGCTCTTTGAGATCCATCAAACGCCTTTACATTCATGCTTCTTGCTTGTATATCATGCAGGCCTTTACTCAATCTCTTCAAAGTGGTCAGTGGACATATATTGAGACTTAAACCCCCATCTATCAGGACCCTGGAGATGAGTTTATCTTCAAATTGCACTGTGATATGTAGTGCCCTGTTGTGACTTAGTCCTTCTGGTGGCAGCTCGTCTTCATGAAAGGTGATTTTGTGGCTTCCCAGTACATGCCCGACCATGTTGGTCATTTCCCCACTAGTGATGTTGGTGGATACATAGGCATCACTCAGCACCTTTATCAGGGCATTCTTGTGTGTCTTAGAGTTTTGTAGTAGTGACAAGATATATATCTGAGGGGGATTTTTGTTCAAATGGTCAACCTCAGAGTATTCTCTTGCTTGCACTTTTCTCCAATGGTTGTTAGGGCCAGTTTCAATGACAAGCGGCTTAGATACATCCTCCTTGCTTGTTCCTCCCAAGTGCTCAGGTGTATAAACCCTGCCAGTTCTGGTCATGCTTTGTGTTGTACCTGTTTCTTCCATTTTTGCTTTTCCTTTACTTCTCGCTTCTGCAACATAATCCCATGGTATAACATCAGACTTGTAAGATGTTGTGGGTGCTACAATCACAGTGAAGGGTGTGGTTACCTCAACTTCAAACGGTGTTAGTGCGGTTACCTCGACTTCAAGCGGTGCTTAGGTTTGTACCACAATGGGCGTGAGGGTGACTGGAGATGTTTTAGGATCATCCCCTCCCGAATGAGTCCAATTGACCCTTCTGGATCCCATTCCTCATCGATCTCTATCACATTCACTCCTTCACCTCTGTGATCCGAAAGAGGATTGTTAAGAACATTGGGTGCGGCTTCTTTTGCCTATATGACTTTGGTGTCGATCAATGTCTGAATCTTGTCCTTCAGAGTACGACACTCATCAATGGTATGACCCCTTATGCATGAGTGATAGGCACACGCCTTGTTTGGGTTAACCCACTGAGAATAGTTTTCCATAGAAACGGCGGGAATGTGAGTGACATAACCAGCAACCTTCAGTCTCTCATACAGTTGGTCTATGGGTTCAGCGATTGGAGTGTATTGTCTGGGTAGTCTACGGTCGAAGTTTGGTCTTGGTTTTTGGTAATTTTGGCGGGCGGGTGGTGGTGAGTGATAATATGCGGGTTGGGTGTTATAGGCATGGTAGGTGGTGGCAAGTTGTTGGTATCTGGGGGTGAGGGCTGGTATGTGGGTGGAGGTATTTGGTATGTGAGAGGAGACTTAGGACCCTGGGCCACCATTACAACACCCACTTCTTTCTTCTTATAGATACTTCCTGACTGCAAAGCTTTATTTGTGGCATGTAGTGCTTCGAAATTTGTCACCATTCCACTCTTATTCTTTCTCCCAGCTTGATGATATCAGAGAATTTATGGTTTTCAATAACCATCAGCCTTTCATAGTACTGCGGGTCTTGAGCTCTGACGAAGAACTTATTCATTTGTTCTTCTTCAAGCGCTAGCCTTACCTTTGCAGCTTCAGATCTCCACTGAGTAGCATACTCGCAGAAAGTTTCTATTGGTTTCTTCTTTATATTTTGAATGTAGAAAATATCTGGTGCATTTTCTGTGTTGAACCTGAATCTATCCATAAAATCTGTCGTCGTGCTCACCCAATTAACCCACTTCTTCGGGTTTTGACTGATGTACCAAGACAAAGCATCTCCTGTGAGACTTCTCATGAACAACTTCATACGGATTCGTTCATCTTTTCCCACTCCTACAGGTTTGTCACAATATGTCCTTAGATGTACCTTCGGATCACCAGTTCCATCAAACATTTCAAACTTGTGAGGGTTGTAACCCTCCGACAGTTCCACATCTGGTTGAATGCACAAGTCCTCATAATTCAAACCTTCAATTCCCTTACCACCTTCGACGCTCTGAACTCTGCCAGTGAGTTTCTTGAGTTCTTACGCCATATTCTTGATGAGAGAGTCTTTCTTGTTTGATTCCAGTATATATAGGGTTTGTTATGGGGTGTAGGGTAACGTTTCCACATATATGGGATTGCTATGGTGAACTCTGGGAATCTGGGCATAAATATGGTCAGTGGTTGAGTTTTGGGGATCAAGAGTAGGTTGTGGCGCATTCTGGGGAGCGTGATAAGTGGTGGTTTGCTGGTATTGAGTCGAATTATGGTGGTGTTGTTGAGGAGTAGGTACCTGGTAGAGGGTTGTGGTTCTGAGGAGCTGTGGTGTATTGATGTGGTGCGGGAGGATTCAGCAGTGGATTTTGGTTCAGCGTGTTTTGGGGTGGTGTCGGGTTTTGGGCATTTGGATTTTGTTGGTTGATAACAGGGACGTTTAGGATGAGGAAAAGATTTGCCAAGTTTCAGACCTGCTCAAGTTCTTCTTGTAGCTCCAAGATTCGGCCAACTGAAGTTTCAACGTCTTCTGCTATAGTAGCATTGTCTTTTCTGATACCGCTCAAATCATCCACTTTTCCTTTCCCTTTGCTTCTGCCTTTAAGATCACTTAGTGAAGGCGGAGATGTAGGACCTCTGGATCTAGTATGATATGCAGGAAATGCCAGTATGCACGAACCAACCTTTGAGAATGGGAATAATCAAAAGAAAGAAAAAGCAAAAGGTAACCAAGTTAGTAGGGATATTTGAAAGAATGCTTGCAGTATTTAAACATGTTCTGTAGAATCATGCAATAATTCGCATCCTAATTGGGGACCTCATTGTGCCCGATGTAGGCCTAAGCGACACATAGACTCGGAGAAAATTGATGCTAATATTACGTCATTTCATTAATGTGAAAACAAGCCAAACTTTTACTAAATCAACAATAATAATAAAGTTACTAATGGCATTTAGCCTTATTACCATCGAAATCTAAACTAAGCTAGAAAATAGTAAAGAACATCATTTGCTAAATCTATTTGGTCCCTGAGAGACCTTCTCCATGCTTGGCTCTCTTGAATCCGTCAATCATGTTCCCCATGTCACGCATATAGCCTTTTCTAGATGCTCTCCTTCATTGCCATCTGTGTTCTGACAATCTGAAAGCCTCTTCCTCATCTTTCCCTCAAACTCCATCAACCCTTGATCCAAATATTCCAATCTCTTGGTAGACTTAGTGGCGATTTCCTTCCATTTATTAATTGCCTCCATGTCTACTTTACGTTGTTCCAGATGTCTAGCTTCAGACTCAAAAACCCTTTTGCGAAGCCTTCTATACTTAACCTCGGTAGCATCATCAATGATCCTATTTTCCAAATTGACCCCTGGCTTGACGTCTCCCGCTATGTGATCTACAAACCATGATGGATAGAAATACACATGACCGGCATGGTACCTGTCTGGCTCGATAGTCTCTCTTTCCATAATGACCTTCTGGTTCCACATATGTTGCACCTCTAACTTGAAAGGAATGATTTCCCCTTTGAAATTCGCCTTGTACTGGACCATGTTGGAAACCCGAGGTATGACATGTTTTCTTCCTTCTTGTCTTATTACCCTTATAGGAGCATAAGGATAAATGCCTCGCAACCCGATCAATACCAAATGAGTAGTATCCCTCGACCTGATGATGAACTCGCTGCTGGGAAACCAATCAAACATCCAATGTACCTTCTCGTCTGTTAGATTGCTGAATAAACATTCCCAACTTACAGCACCTCCGGGTTGTGCAAACCTATCTGGGATAAATGTCATTTTCTTTGGGTGATGGTAATCTATGTAGTCATTCAACGGTCGTCGCAGAAGCGTTTGGCGATATTCTCCCCTATGAAAGTGTTCCAATAACCAGACTTGCAATAATATATTACAACCTTCAAAATGTCTGAACCCCTGCTTGCACCGATCTAGAGTGCGGTCCAGTTCAGCTAGGATCATAGGGATGATGGTGTAGGTTTTCCCCCTTGATGCCTTCCATTAAAGTTATTGCAACCATAGCTAAACGAGTGTGAATCCTTCCCCCTTTCATTTGAAATATCAACAAACCCAAGAAACAAATGATGAATACATAAACTCGGCGGTGCGTCCAACCTAATGAGGTAATGGCAAGTTCCTCATGATGAAGACGATATGACTTACTGTGCCCATAATGCTCATAAAGGAATTCAAATGGGATGTATGACTTCTTCAAACAAATCAACTCATCATTTTTCTTGAAACCTAGAATTTTTAGAAAACCGCGTGGGATGCGATTCTATGGCACTAATAACCCTAGACTATCCCATGGAAGCTTAGTGAAGCCTCCTATTTCTTCTAGGAGAGGAGTCATTTCTATGTCACCAAAGCGGAAGACGACCCTTTTATCATCCCAGAACAAGGTAGCGGCCTCAATCAATGCCCTATTTGGTCAGATGTCTAGCAAGGACAGCAAATTACCAAGGACCCTTCTCACATGATTCTTGTCGCAAGATGCGAGATTTTTCCACCAATCAAGTAGTAGAGGTGGGATGTTTTGGTCCATGTCGAACCTGGGGACTTCGTGCTTCATTTTTTGCAAGAAAATAGAGTTAGTCCTCTCCCCCTCCAAATTCAACCATTTACACAATAATGATCAACATATTGGCACATTTTCTCCAACTAATGCACATAACACGGTAGTGTCCATTGGGATTGTGGAAATCCCGTCGGACTTTGGACAAGGCTTATCTTAGCGGGCTATTACGTTAACAACGTCATAATCCGTACTAGGTTTAACATGATGCATGTACATTTGATGGTGGAGTAAGGTTTCTAGAATGGTCTAGACTGGTACACTCAAGTGGATAAATTGAGAGGGAAAGGCACGGGACCGTCGACTGCACCGCTGATCGACTAGTCTACAACAAATAAGCCTTTTCAATTTAAAAAGGGTAATTCTGGAAGAGCGCAGACACTCATCAAGTGCCGCTATGTTGATAATTGACACGAGTGGAGTATGATGTGAAGCATGCCTTATGCAGAGATAATAACACGTTGCCAAGTATTTGCATGATAAATATGTAAAAGCGGCAAATACGGTAATAGGTTAAAACATGAAAAGCATAAGAAAGAAAGACAAAGGAAGAAGTTAGTTCGTGGAATATATGCGAGAATGTAATAAAGCAAATAAGGGAGTAGGGATGGGAGAGACATGATATAGCAATCAAATAAAGAGCAGTCATAGCAAATAATAGGGAAGGGATATGCATGTTAAAACAAATTTAAACAAATAAAGGTGGAGAAGGGAAAGGATGTGCATGTTATAACAAAGAAAATAATCCACATAAGCCAAGTTCATTATGGTAAGATCTTAAGTATTTCCCCAGCAGAGTCGCCATGTTGTCGCGCCCCATTTTCTTATGAAAGCGGGTTTCGACGTCGTGATAACTCTTTTGGATCGGAGATAGAGTGTTAAAGAAGAGAATAGTTTCCACCTAACGATTTTAAGCTGCGTTAGGGGACCTATCATGCTGATAACTCTGTTTGACTAGTCAACGCCACCAAAGATCGGGTAAGGTCTCAAATTACCTCAAAGAGAAGGTGTTAGGCACTCTTCGAGGTCCACAACTGTGGGTCCCGATCGAACTTAAGACTACATGGATTATAATTAGGCAAGATAAACAAAGAGAGTACGGGTCAAATGAATTTATTAACACAATGAGAAGTAAGGATTACAAGGATATAACTATTAAACCTATATTAGATGTTAAACGAATAAAGAAAAGAAGGGGGTCCTAAGTTTTTTAGCCTAAAGGATCACCCCGTGCAACATAAATAATACTTAGCAACTCCCTTGAGGTAGGGAGTTACTCATATTATTCATTGGGCACAGACTATCATCTCCTGTTACCCGATTACTATGTTAAAGTTGTTTACCTAAGCGCTCTAATTCAATTCTAAGTCGTGCCCTATGCGTGCACTACCCGTCCCGTGCCTATGGTCCAAGAGGCTTTGGACCTCTATTTAGGGTGGTTCTAGACTTAACTTAGGCTGCTCAAAATGATAAAACTAGGCGACATACAAAACAAATTGGACTTCAAATGAGAGCAGTTAAAGGCTCAAGTTAGCCTCCACACATAGACAACAAATGCACGTAAAATAGGTTCTCACAATGAGCATTAGACAGTTTCAGAACTGAAGCCAATTAGAAATTATTAAGCCCTATAGACATGGTTTCTATGTGACCTTGGATTCAAACGCACTTATATGACATTACTGCTTCTAGTGGCTAGACGAGGAAGCAGTAAACCAATTATTGTTAACGTTGGTTTTAGATACCAGTTTTAGAAAGGTGACATTGTCCTACAAACATGATATCTAATAGTGGCATATTTAAGCAAATGAAAATAGTTCTGGGAACCCATCCTTCACAAGGGGATAAACAATATTAAGCGAATGACAGTATCCTATAGGCAAGATCTCTAACAATTGACAATCAAACCTTCATTTTATAACACTTTACCTCTATGAGCAGGTTATCTAGGAGGAGAAATAACATTAACATTAGCTAATTGATTAGTCAAGGTCCTATAGGCATGATTTCTAGGTGAAAATAGAACATAAGCTAGTCAGATCCTATAGGCAGGGTATCTAATGAATATGCTATAATCATACAAATAGAAAGAAAGTTCACTGGCATTTATTTCCTGTATGCCGTCTAGTAGCACACATCAGTAGAATTAATATAGGGTTTACCCCCGTGCTTTGATGGTAGACAGGTTATGTTAGTGTGTGAGTTTCCTAAAGGCATGATTTCTACCAGTGGAAGTTAAATGGCATATACAGCAAGTCTGTTAACAAGTAAATCACATGAATCCTATAGGCATGTTTTCTACCCTTACATACAAATATCAGAGTATACCCATTCCCCAGTTTCACTATCACCCCAATTGTACATTACAGAGTTATTACAGACCCAATGATAAACGTAATTACAAAATAATATACAAGCAATGATAGTAGGCCACAACGGGCCCAAAAGAAAATACCCAGCATTGCCTGGGCTTTCAACAACTCTCATATAACATACCCAGATTCCCAACAGGGAACTATATTCATCAGCACAACCCAGAAGCCATAGGAGAACTCAAGCCAAACCAAACAACCATAGATTGACCAATATTACCCAGACATTGAATCACTTAAATCAACTAGTTTACATATTCAATAAACAGTAGGAAGAAAGAGTCGAGTGTCAGAGATAGCTCAGGTATCAATAGTAAAGAGAGTGGCTAAAAGACCCCAAATCCTAGGGTTCCAGAGTTCACAAGGGTCTCAAATGGACCCCGAGCAGTGCTCACACTAGGGAGGTCAGTAGTAAGAGTCTTGGTGGCCTTGGCTTTCAGCCGTCCAAGAATGATAGGTTCAGAATAGCACATGTAACAAATGAGAGGGAGTGGACAGTGGTGAAGGGACAGAAGTTGAGGAAATACACTTATAGTTTAGATAGTAGACATAGCAAAGTTGAGAACACAGAACAGTTAATCAAAAAGGCCAAGAAGATTTAGAAGCAGGTGCAACACTTAGCAAAAATAACACATTGGCAAAAAGCACATTGGGAGTTGGAGGAGAATCAAGTTCCCTGAGATTACAAGATCAACCAGATTATCATACTAAGGTGCATATTCTCAAATAAGTTTAAGTGGGGCACTAACTTAAAAGGTTTAAAGCTTAAAGGTCCAAATTATGCTAAGGATTCATCACAATATCATAAGACAACCATGTTAACTTATATCATGAAACAGGAAAGTATCAAACATGGTATGGAAACATAAACTAAGATAAATATTCTAAAGGGTTCAAGCAGTTACTAAGGATATAGGATTAAGCAAAACAGAGACATGCTGTGAGACACATCAATAGGGGAGCAGATCATAGTTGATAGAAAAGGTCTTAACATAGATTAGAACACATTACATGTTCAAGTCTTAACATAAATTACACATTACATATGCAAGTCTGTCATTACAGAGATTCAGAATAGAGTGGAAAAGCAAGCTCATGTCAAATAGCAAACGTAGGCATTGAGGTATTGACATAGTAAACTAATGCACTTAAGACGGTTCAAATTATTCACATTAGGCATAAACATGTCTCAGAATTGGCAGCATTAGGTAAAATTAAATACTAAAGAGGTTCAAAACAAATGCAAAACTAATCAACGTTGCACACAAAAGTAGCCCAAAAACACATTAAGCCATGAATTTCAGAGGTAAGAATGTGCGAATCATAAACACATGAGAACGAAATTGCAAAGCCAGGTGACTTACCAGTTAAACGGACTATAAGAAAGAAAAAATTCCACAATGTTTTTGAGTATCAACAAAGAATAAGAACCCAGAATCTCAATGCGTCAAAATTCCCAAGGGCTTCAAATGAACCCCGGACAGTGCTCGCACCAAGAAAAGGTTGAAAAGTCGAATCTCGGTGGCCTTGGCTTTCAACCGACCAAGAATCAAAGTATAGAACAAGAGAACGAGAGAACAATAAAGTGATTTTAGTGAAAATATAGTGATTCAGGTCTCTCCTAAAGGGGAATGGGGAGGAGTTTATATAGTTGTAGAAATCCGTCAAACAAACAAGGCAATACTATAAAATTAACATAAATAAGGAAATAATATCAAGCAGAATCGGTAAAAGTTAGATTAGGTAAAAATTAGGTAAACCCTAGTTGACAAAAATCGGAGATTGGCTGGAGATCTTGGCTAATAGAACCCGTATAGCGTTGCCATGATGTATATGGACGAGATATCGTCTAGATTTTAAAGGGTGAAGCTAATCTCCCTTGATTCGGAGGTTTACACTTGACAAAATAGAGCAAGTTCTTATGTAACACCAGGGAGAAACACCAAGTAACGAAGGAACAGTGATATGGATAGTAAATAATGGGAATCCCATTATCAGTGGGATTAGGAGAGCGAATTAAAGGGAGGCAGCTAGGGTTCTTCAGAAGAGTGAAAGGGAGATTGAGCGATTAGGGGCGGCAGGTTGGTAGAAATGGGCTAGGGTTTTGGGTAAGGGGTAATATAAAGGAACGGGTAGGTTAATTATGGGTCGTTGATCATTTAAGATCAACGGCCAAGATTAAACGGGCAAACAGGGCAGGTTATTAAGTGGGTCGCGACCGGGTTGGGTATAAGGGTCGCTTGGTTTGGGATTGGGGTTTATTGGGCTAAGGTGCTGGGCCATTTTGATCCGAAAAATTGGTTTAAATTTGGTCTACTATTTAAATATGCAAAATATATTAAAAAATGATTAATTAATAAATAAAAATACTATTTAGGCACTAAAATGATTATAAATAATAATTTAGCATTATAAAAATATAAAAATGCTATTTTGACACAAATAACATAAATAAAAACAATTATGGATGAGTATAGGCTATTACTGCAAAATTGTGCAAACAACTTAAAAATGCTAATGTAATTATATATAATGAAGTAAAAATATTTGAAACATGTATTATAGGTGCCAAATAATAATTTTTGGTAACTAGGTCATCACAAAATAATTTGAAGGAGTAATTAATAATTATTCAAGTAATTTAAGTACAGGAAAATCAATTTAAAAGCTCTAAAAATTATGAAATATTATAGAAAAATGCTCGTATAGATTTGTAAGCTAAATAATGATGCAAAAAATGATGTTTTAAAAGTATATATATTATTTGAGAAAATATGAGGATAAAATTGGGTATCAACACAAGTGTCGAAATCAAAAGCGAAAAACAAATATAACCACCTCCCAAGACTGGTAATACTGAGTCGCGAACTCTAATTGAATACATACAATGATCTCAAGGATATAATATACAATATTGTTCGAATAAGAGTTGGCAGTACAATAAAATGGAAAGACTCCAAGGGACTGCGACGACCAAGCAGCTCTACCTTGAATCCTTGTGATCAACACACTAACTCTGTCCGAGTCCGATATCTCCAATACCTAGCTCTGCACAAAAATATGCAGAAGAGTAGTATGAGTACACCACAGTCGGTACCTAGTAAGTATCAAGACTTGCCTCAGTGGAGTATTGACGAGGTACAGTTAAGACACTCACTAGTCAAATAACCTGTTCAATATAGCAGTATACAATAGTACTGGAAAACTACTAGCAATGATAGCAACAAAAATCAACTAGTGATATAAACAGCAAGGCAACGAGAACACCATAATTATTGCTCAAACGAATAAGGAACACAAGTACAACCAGATAATCAAGTCCTTCAAATATAAATCTTTCAAATAAATATATTTCGAATATAACTCTTTCAAATAAATATCTTTCGAATATAATTCTTTCAAATAAAAGTCACTCAGTGACACCTCATTTCATAATCATAAAACATAGTGTAATGACCCGGCCGGTCGTTTTGAGTGTATTAGCCCTGATCCCCTATTTACTGTCTTTCCCGTATCTTTTTCTGCTTATGTGACTTGCTGGGAGGTCTTGATTTTGGTTTCGGAGTGATTTGGGACATTTAGTCCCTAAAATAGAAGCTTAAGTCTTAGGATTTTGACCGTAGTCAAAAGTGTGAAGACGATTTTGGAATGGTGTTTTGTCGCTTCCATTAGCTCCGTTAGGTGATTTTAGACATAGGAGCATGTCCGGACTATGAATTTGAGGTCTGTAGCTAAATTAGGTTTGAAATGGCGAAAGTCGAATTTTTGGAAAGTTTGACCGGGGGGTTGAATTTTTGATATCAGGGTCGGATTCCGATTCCAAAAGTTGAAGTAGGTCTGTAATGTTGAATATGACTTGTGTGAAAAATTTGAGTTCAATCGGACGTGGTTTGGTATGATTCGGTATCGTTTGTAGAATTTGGAAATTTCGAAGTTCATTAAGTTTAGATTGGTGAGTGATTCGTGTTTTTGTTGTTGTTTGACGTGTTTTGAGGGCTCGACTAAGTTCGTATGGTATTTTAAGACTAGTTAGTATATTAGTTGAGGTCTCGGGGGCCTCGGGTGTGTTTCGAATGCTTAACGGGTTGAAAGTGGACTTAGGCATATGGTTGAAGCCTTCTGATATCTAGTGGTTTCGCACCTGCAGTGGAGAGACCGCAGGTGCGTACTCACACGTGCGGAGGAATGAGAGCAGAAGCGGAGTTGAGGAGATGGAGAAGGGTTGTAGGTGCGAGGGTGTTTCCGCATCTGTGATCCCGCATATGCGCCTGAATTTCCACAGATGCGGAAAGTGAAATGGAGGGGAGGATCGCAGAAGCAGACTTTTGTCCGCTGGTGCGCACACGCAGGTGCAACCACTTGATCACAGATGCGGACCCATCCCTTTAAGTCATTTTCACACCTACGAGGGAAATTCCGCAGGTGCGACGTCGTAGGTGCGACAGTGTGTTTGCAGATGCGTCGGGTTGTAGGTGCGAGGGTTTGATTTCTATTTCGATTTTGGGACTTTGAGAGCTCGGTGTGAGGCTATTTTTTGATGTTTCTTCAAGAATATTGTTGGGTTAAGTAATTCTAACTCGGATTGGACTATATTTCATGAATCTATTGCTATTTGCATCATCTAATTAGGGATTTGAGTTGTAAATTTGGGGAAAATGGTACAAACTTCATAGGCTAAAATTTTGCATTTTGGAAGGTGATTTGAGGTTGGATTCTAGTAATTCTTGTATGGTTGGACTCGTGAGTGGATGAGTTTTCATATTTTGTGACTTTTGTTGGATTTCGAGACATGAGCCTGGGGGCCGGTTTGAGCCTATTTCGAATTTTGGCTTATAATTTCGTGTTTTTCTTGTGGAATTGATTCTTTTAGTTTATATTAATTACATCATACAACTTGTGGCTAGATTCGGGGCATTTGAGACTGATTCGAGGGGAAAGGGCATTACGTAGTACGATTTTGCGTGGTTTGAGGTAAGTAACAGTTTTAAATATGGTCCCGAGGGTATGAAACCCTAGATGCTTGGTAAGATGTGACTATTTCGGAGGTGACGCACATGCTAGGTGACGGGCGCATGGGCCTGCACCGTGGGGGATTGTGACTTGGTCCGTCCCGTGAGACTGTAAAGTCGAATAGCCTATTGTTAATTACTTGTTTCTCTTTATGTTATAGAAATTTGACTGCAATCATGTTAGAAATCATGCTTACGCTACGTGATGTTACTGTTGGGACACCGCAGAGGTCGAGTACTTGTTGAAGTATTTGCTAATTATTGTCTTGTACTCAGTCATGGTTTTACTTGCGTATCATATCTCAGTTTCTTCTTGATTCTTGTTGATACAATATGTTATTTTTGTTTGGGCTGATCTTTATGATTTCTGAGAGCACGAGAGACTAGAGAGGTTGGTGACAAAGTTAGGGCCTGAGTGCCGAGCTGTGAGCTATATGTATGTTTATGGATCGGGTTGCACGCCGCAACGAGCCTTAGGGCTGTATATATGTATCGGGTTGTACGCCAGAACAGTTTTTCCGCTGTATATATATATATATATATATATATATATATATATATATATGGATCACGTTGCACGCCGCAACGAGCCTTATGGATATTTATATGGGATCGGATTGCGCGCCGTAGCGATATAGCGCTTGGGCTGAAGGAGCCCTTCCGGAGTCTGCACACCCCCAGTGAGCGCAGGTACCTATTGAGAGTGAGTACTGAAGGCTGAGAGCCGAGTGATTTAGCTATTGTGACGAGTTTGGTGACTATTGCCCTGAGAGGCTGTACTTGCTTTTCATTTATTGATGCACTTAGTTGCTATCTGGCATTGTCATAAAATTTCTGAAAAATTCTATGTCCGGATTTACCTGCACTTTAACTGCATAAAACTGATTTGATTTGAACTGCCGGTTTGAAAGCATGTTTATTCTTTGCTGGAATTATTGAAAATGAATTGTATTTGTATAGCTCGTCAATACCTTCTTAGTTCTTTATTTATTTCTGTTACTTGTTGAGTTAGTTGTACTCATGCTACACCCTGCACTTCATGTGCATATCCAGGTGTGTTTGATCATGGAGGTCGTTGAGTTCGTGCGTGATCGAGTATAGGAAACTACGAGGTAGTTGTTGGCGTCTGCATACCTTGTCTCTCCTTCTATGTTTTCTTTCTTTTTTGTATTGATACTTAGACACTGTTTGTATTAGACTGGATATCTAGATGCTCACGACTCAGTGACACCACGATGTCGGGCTATTTTTCCGCATTTATGCTTTAGGTTCTACTCCATTTTTATGGAAGACTCCGGTTATTTTAAATATTTTAATTCATTTTTGTTAAATGTTGAAAGTGTTTTGGAGATGTCGACTTGCCTAGTATCACGATAGGCGCCATCACGACGGGTTAGGTTTTGGGTCGTGACAACGGGTCTCAACCCACTTTCATATTTTCATAACACGGGTCTCAGCCCACTTTCATATTTTCATGGCACCTCGTGCCCACATTTCATATCACATCTGCACTGACAGTTCACGTGCCAATAACATAATCATTATATTTCCCTGGCATATCGTGCCCATATTTCATATCACATATGTGCAGACAGTTCACGTGCCAATATCATAATCCGCCCGGCAATAGCCACAAGCTCACAATTTCAACAAAGATCAGACTATTATCAAGTTTACCGAAATAGCAATATAAGCTGCACAAGATATGAAAATAAACATAAGAAAAATTACAACATCACATGAAAATCACCAGCACGATAACCCCACATTATCACATAACATCCGGACAATAGCCACCCTTATCTCTGATATAGCCACCCTTATCACTCCTATGATAGCCACCCTTATCACTCCTATGATAGCCTCCCTTATCCCTCCACTCTGACAATATCGATAGCCACCCTTATCGCTCATATGGCCACCCTTATCACTCCTATAATAGCCTCCATTATCACTCCACCCAAATAATATCCCAATACACATAACAATAGTGAAATGACACCATTATGCCCGCATAATATCAATAGTGGGATGCCACCCTTATACGCCGCATAACATTAACCCAAATCACACAATAATTCTCACAGAATATTATCACAACACAACATAATCAACTCGTATTTACAAATTTCCTGTAGGCCACAACCTTTCCAAAGGTACAACGAAATCAATTAATTTCATAACAGATAGCCCACGGCTCAACAAAATGTATATAAAATTTCAAAACAACAACAAGGATGGAAAAGTAACTCAGCAAGAACAACACCTTCTTTAATCCATATTCTTGGAAATTAGATTAATGCCTCTTTTCAAATTTAATTAATTCATTATTTGCAGATGAAAAATCCTTAATGAAATTATTTCCACGAAATGGCAACTCAACAGAACACGGAATTCACATAAAAGTTAAGTGGCAATCACACCAAATTATCACATAAAAACAAACTCGGCAAACAAGGAATGAGGCATGACAAATAAAGGATTTAATAAGTGCCAACAATTTTCAATTTAGGTGTCTAAGAATTTTAACCGATATAATTAGCACATATAAATCAAGTACGTACTCGTCATCTCGCGTACATGGCTTTCAATCACACAATTACCACATAAGACTCAATGCCTAAGGGGTAATTCCCCCACTCAAGGTTAGGCAAGATACTTACCTTTTTGAAGTTAGGCCGATATTCCAAAATAGCCTTCTTGCGTGAATTACCTCCGGACGGCTCAAATCTAGCCAAATTATTAATTACATAACTTCATTAAAATTTATCGAAAATAGTTCTGGATAATAAAATATCGACTTTAAATTTCACATTAAAAGTCAACCCGAAAGTTAATGTTGGGTCCACATCTCGGAACCTGATAGAATTTTCACGAAATCAGAACACCCATTCTGATACGAGTTCAACCATGGCAATTTTATCAAATTCCGATAACTAATCGACCTTCAAATCTTAAATTTCCGTTTTTGAAAGATTTTATAAAAATCCTAATTTCTTCCATTTGATTCACTAATAATTGATGAAAATAAACATAGAATCATGAAATATAATCACTTTCAGATATATAACACTTACCCCAATCAAGCTTGTGAAAAATCCTTCCAGAATCGCCCAAAACCGAGCTCCAAAATCCAAAAATGAAGAAAATGACCAAACCCTCGAATATATATTCTATCTAGGTTTCCTCGCATCCGCGTACATACTTTTCGCACCTGCGATCTCGCTTTTGCGAGCCAAAACGTCGCATTTGCGACCTTTACTGACTTGTCCAGTTTGCGCACCTGCGAGATATTTTTCGCATCTGGAAGCGAGCACAACTCCGTAGAAGTGGACGATCACCTTGAGCTCCATTTTCGCATATGTGATCAATCTTCCGTAGACACGACCTCACACCTGCGGTCCCCAATCCGCAGAAGCGAATCAACAGGGCTCGCACCACTTTGCAGAAGCGGCCAGCTTCACGCAGCAGCGGTCACGCACCTACGCACCAAAACCAGCAACCCAGAAATTCACCAAGTCCAAGTTCTGAACCGTTAACCATTTGAAATCCACCCGAGGCACTCGAGACCTTGTCTGAATATATCAACAAGTCTTATAGCATAACACGGACCTACTCGAGGTCTCAAATCCCATCAAACAACGTCGAAATTATGAATTGCACCTCGAATCGAACTTATGAATTTTTAAACTTTCCAACTTACAAAACTCGTGCTGAAATACATCAAATCAATCCGGAATGACTTCAAATTTTGCACACGAGTCATTAATGACATAATGGAGTTGCTCCAATTTTCGGAATCGAAATTCGAACATGTTATCAACCGAGTCAAATCCCGGTCAAACTTATGAATATTTCAAAACTTCAACTTTCTATTTTTTGCCAAAATGCGCCGAATTGTCTTACGGACTTCCAAATCCAAATTCGGACATACGCCTAAATCCGAAATTACCATACGAAACTATTGAAATGATCAAAACTTCATTCCGGAGTCGTTTTGCTCAAAAGTCAAACTTCGGTCAACTCTTTTCATTTAAGCTTCAAAAACAAGAATTGTTCTTTCGATTAATTTCGAACCTTCCGAAAACCAAACTCGACCGCACATGCAAGTCATAATACATACTACGAAATTGTTCGGGATCTTAAGTCGCTGAACTGGACGCTAATTCTTAAAATGACAAGTCGGATCATTACAGGAGAACATCAAGGTTTTATTTATGTTTTCTTCTTTTTATGTTAAGTTGTTTATCTTCTATTCGCGCCAAAGAAGACATCTTAATGAAGAAACTTTTTGTCTCATATGTCATTGCTCTTTCTTCTGCTTATTTATTGTTGCCTAATCCTGGCAAGGCCCCTGAATTGAGGGTTCGGTCAGTAGAAAGGATCTCAGCTTCGTTGATTCTCTTAAGTTTCTTATCTTGTTGAAGGCTTATGAATCGTTTTTCCCACGTCAGAATATATTTTTATTTTTGGCTTTTGGAGTCTCCAAGATTCTTTCCAAGAGCGGATTTAGCGCATTAATTTATTTTTGCTTAACATTGTACAACAACAAAAAACCAAACTTAATCCACAAGTGGGGTCTGGGAAGGATAATGTGTACGCAAACTTCTTAATCCTACCTTATGAGGATTTGTCTTACCGAGAGTCCTTCGTAGGGTTGTGCATAATTTGGTAAATACCGAATTACCGTACCGAAACCGAAAATTTTGGTATTCGGTATTCAATATTTTGGTATCCGATATGGTATTTGGTTTAAGTTTTAAAAATAATTTGGTATTAGGTATGGTATTTGGTATTTAAAAATAAAATACCGAAATACCGATACCGTACCGAAATATATATTATATTACATAATACACATATTATTAATTATAAAATAAATATAAAAAATCTAAAATTTTACTTTCTTTTATTTTATAAGTTCATCAATTAACTCTAAGCAAGTAACAAGACATTTCTAATGATCAAATTTATTCCTTGTGTACCATTTTCTCTCTCTGGGTTGATATTTGCCGGTTTTGGACAAAAATTTTGTCAACAAACATTTTTAGTTTTGTACTTTTGAGTGCTTTAATTAAGAATATTACAGTCTATGACTCTACGCACGTTAGTATTCAAACCGAATAAATCGAAATTACCAAACCGAATAAACCGAAACCGAAAGGAGAAAAACCGAACCATACCGAATTTAATTAGGTACGGTATTGGTATAACATTTTAAGAAACCGAAATGTCTAAATACCGTACCGTACCGACCAACGAACACCCCTATTCCTTCGAAGTCTACCAGTATTATTACTGAAGAAACTCCAAACTTGTTTTGAAATATTTCTGTCACTAAAAGATGGTGAACTATATTTCATATCTGGACTGTATGCAACGGCCAAATATGGAAATTTTAACCGAGTAGATGCCAGATTTCTTAATATTCTCGTAAGTGGCATTCCGTTGTGAAGAAATTTCCACATAATATGCACAACAAGTATATAATTGATGTAAATCTCTGTAAAGGGGGTTCAACTGAACCAATGTTTTGTACTGATCTACATACACAATTTTAGGCTTGTCTTACGGTAGACCTTGCAAAAGTGAAAGATTGCTCTGATGCTTGTGTTTAAGCAATAAAAGTTGTACAGGCAAAAGAGAAAAAGTCGCTCTGCACTTTCAAATAAAAATTTACTCTGACATTATTTTTTGTCTACAATAAATTAGGATCAAAATTGCACAATCAAATAGAATTACACCAATAATAGAGCAAGTACATTTTCTGCTTCTCTGCTTTTTCTTTTGACAAAATTGAAAAGATGGCTAGTCTTCACTTTACTTCCAAGCTTTTCTCCCTCGAAATTGTTTGCCAGCGCGTTGTTGTTTCCTCTTTTTGTCTAGCTTAGATCTTGCTACCTTGGCTTTCTTTGCAGCAGATGGCATGCATTTTTTGCTCTCTTTTTGCCGATTGCTTGAACCACCCGTCTGCACAATTGAAACGAAAATGTAATCACATCATCCAAGTCACAAGTACATTTCATAGAATGGTATCCTTTTTAATCACTAATGATCCACATGCTTTTTGTACAAACTGAGGGTCTTAGTTCAAGCAAGTGCGAAGGTCATGTGAGATGTGAAAGCAAGAGAAGGAAATTTGAAGAGAGGGAGAACAGGGTAGGAAGGGGGAGAGACTATTTCTGCGTAACTGATTTTGAAAAACAGGAAATTCATAAACAAAGTAAACACCCACCTAATGGGAAAACTAGAAATGAATTTGAAATTTTTGGAAGTGTGGCTTTCAAAATCTTGTTTATTTCAAAATTTTCCAACAAAATAGCTCGTCGAAAGAAAGTTAAGATGTTAAATTCCAAAGATTCTATAACATTCATAATGCATCCAGGAGTAGATGCAGAGTGCGCTTGGGGATACGGGCATACAGCGAGTAGATCATCAAATACTTTTCATGCACTTCGAAAATAAAAGCAGTTTACTATGTATTAAGTGTACAGTTCCTTATGAAATGCTGAGTTCCCCATTCTTAAACAAAAAAATAGTTAAGTAGCTCCGAAACTTGGCAAATAGTAACAAAAAGCTGTGCAAAAACAAAACAAAACATAACATCACAGAACTAGGAATTATCGAATAAGAGAAATTTAGAAATATGAAATGCTAAGCTCAAGTAAATGAAATCATTTACAAACAAGAAAAGTACCTTTTTCTTTTTCAGAGCTGTTTTAGCCTGGTATCTCCCTCTATCCTCTCTGCCAGCCCTAATAATCGCCAATCTCTCTTCCTTGCTGAGCTTCTTTCGTATGTTAGCCTAAAGTAGTAGAAATAATAAGCATAAGATGAATCCTGTTAGAACAGAAGATTGCAATTAACAAGAAACAAAAGTCAACTCCTAAAGTAAATCAAAGAAAAGGGGACAATAGTTTGTGTCCAGCGAGCAGAATTGAAAGCTACTGCAGCACAATCTAAAATCCTCTATTATCAGCTTAACATGGGGCCATGGGGGAAGCATTTTTTTTTCTCCCCTCTTTTTTCATGGGGGAATTTTTTTGCTTCTGAACCAATTCGGAATTTCAAATACAATATTGACTGCAGAAAAATAAATGCTGTGAAAGTATCCTAACCTCAAGTTTAGCAGCATCAACTCTTTTAGTACTAAGCTGGTCAGAACTGGGAATCTTAAATCCATGTTGTGCTAAAACAGTCCTCGCATCCTTTTTAGCCTAATGAGCAAAAACAGAGAAATGTTACAGCAATAAAAATACCTGCTTCTGTAGGAGGAAGTTCAGGGCATTAGAACTTGTAAGGTCAGAGAACATAAATGAAGAATTCATTGCAAGTGGGCTTGAGTTTCTTCAAAATCAGCATACCTTGAGTTCTTTGATTCTTTGGAAGTCCTCATTAGATAGAATACCATCCTCCATATTCAAGGAGTTATGTTCCATTTTCGCCCCTGCTAATTTCTTTAAAGCACGAAGGCTATTACTGGCGGCATTTACATCAATATCAGATATTCTCCTTTTTATTCCTTTAGATTCCTTTTCATCCACATCATCCTCTTCAGAAGCCCAGCTATTATTATCCTGCATTTTACTGTCATCAATATCCTCTTCTTCACCATCACTCTCATCATCTTCAGTGGCATCAGTACTATCAATGGCATCATCATTTTCTGAAAATTCTTCAGCAGCTTGCGCTATGTTATCTTCATCAGTATCACATGCATCATCAATTTCACAATCATCACCACTAGAGTCACCAGATTCACCATCAGAAGCATCATCTCCATCTTTTTCACAACTGGCATCCTCTTTGCCAGGGTCAACATCTTCATCACTTTGATCATCATGGTCAGACAAGCCAACAGACCCTTCCTCTATATCATCATCACTGCCATTATCCTCCTGCTCCAGCAACTCAATGCCCGGAATGCTGTTGGCAACACTAACCTCACCAAATGCCTTAGGCCTTGCTTTTGGGTTAGTAGGGCGTCCTCTATCCTTCTTAACTAGAAGTGAAGGGCAAACCTGCAAGCAATTGTCACCGTCGAGCCAAATAAAACTTCACTGATTCTTAACATATATATTTTAGGAGAGAGGGAAAGAAGGCAATTTGTTGTACCTCTCTGAACAAAGTAAGAAGAGATCGAGCCGATGACGAAACTGCCTTCTCATTTGATTTTTTATACAACACAAGGTCTTGCAGCAAATCTTCTGTCATCAACTAAAACAAAAAAGATGAAATGAAAAAAGTTGTGAATATACCAACACGTAAGACCGTATATTACAAATGCCAAATACTTGGGGAAACATTATACATACCAAAGGCATGCGTAAACATATTTCTCGAATTACATTGATTCCAACAGATATAGCCTGGAAATTTCAAATACAGATATAGCATTAATTTTGTATACGTTATACGTACAACATATATGATCCTAATGAGATATGAGGTCATTTCAAATACCTCGGGTCTTGAACGGTCATGCACGAACTGATTGACTATTTGTTTAAATAATGGTTCAACTGCATCAGGAGGCACCTGGTCAAGAAAAGATATCATCTGAGCAGGAGAAGGCTAGCAACTTTGTCAAAAGAAACAAAAAAATTGCAGAACAAAAAGCACTGTACCATATCATGACATGCCTGAACCGCTGCAGCAAGCAAATTTGTCACATCACGCTGATGGGGCTGCAATTATAAGAACATCCATGCACCAACCGTAAGTATGAACATGAAAGAACACTGCCAAAAGATATATAAACTGTGATGCCAAAGGAAATTTAAAATACCTGAACATATCTCTGAAGGTAAGGATAAAAGTTCAACAAAATCAAGTGATGAAGCCCGACTGTTCGGGCAATTACTTTCAGCATCATCATCTTAACCTGGAGGGAGACGGGAAATGAACAAATATGTAGTTTCAAGGATGGCCCCCAAAGGAAAATACTACATTGGGAAGCCCAGTCCAGTTGCACCAAAGCAAAACTACAGGAGTAAAGAAGGGCAATCTACCTCAAACCTCTCATTGCAAGTCTGAAGACGAGAGAACAGCTTTTCAGCAAATCCCTGCATGAAAATATGTACCATGGGTATCTTTTCCACAGATTTCAAATCACAAAGACTGCATCATAGAGTACTAAGAACTAAAAAAACCTGTGCATCCTTTAAGTGGTTTAATGGGGAAGAATAACCAGTGCCGCTATTGTCAGATTGCATGCGCTGCTGCTTCTTCATGCTGCGGACGACACGCTGCAACTTTGCTTGCTTTTTCCTTTTGCTGGCTGATGTACCCTTATTATTTGCCTAGACGTGCACGCAGAGTTAGTACAACAGATTTGATGAATATTTACCACAACGGAGGACAAACTTTCACTACTCTCTTGAGATTTTGAACTAAATTAAGTATTGAAAGCCAGAGATATCAGTTGTAAGCAGATCCTAAATTCGCAGATCCGAATTTGGAAACTGATTATTCCACTCCAAAACAGAAGGATCAGTGAGTGCAAAAAACTCATCTGCATGCTTTCCAATCTAAACCGGAATGCACAAAATCTTGAACCATTATTTTATACTAGTGCTTAATATGATCAATAATCTCATAGAACTAAAAAATAAAGAGTGAAAAACATGCTGACATGAATTTAAATAACCATTTAATGAATGATGCACATTAGAATTATAAATCACAAATTGCAAGCACAAGTGCAGGCATGATTGCTCCGCAGATGTGTATTATATAAGGAATGCATATAAAGGATTTAATAAGAGAACCAACCTTATAAATAGCCTCTTTATTTACCACAACCTGAGGCTGAGTGGCTGTCTGTTCATCTTCACTATCTGCCATATCACTATCTGAGTCGTCTTCAATTTTCTCATAATCAAGAATAAAGGATAAAGAAGCAACCATAATCCTGAGGAATGTAAACAAGTACAAAGAGCCTTAGTTGTAAACTGATGAATTCAGTGAGCAACTATTAGCAACAATGCCTACCTCGATGACGAATGAAAGCATGCCGAGCATACAGCATTTGCTGTTCTATCATCAAACCACACTTTTCTCCGATGAAGTTCACAAAGTGTGATGAGTGCTCTTTTTGCTTTCGCTTCATCCTCTTGCTATCACATTTTAGTATCCACAAATAAGAAGAATGTCAATTTTCAACCAAAAAGTTCAGAAGGCTAATCAATAGAAAAGGCAGAACCAAACCTGTAGCAAGGCAAACAAAATATTCTGAAGTGCCCGATTCTTTGTATCATTCTTGTGCTTCTGATTCAAACGTCTAATACTATGGACGATATGTGAGAAAGCCAATTTTCTCAAAACCCTATCCCCCAGAGTCTGGAGCTCCATGAACAATGCAAGTGTCTCCCCAATGTCAACAATCTGAAAGAAAGCATATTGTCAAGGTTGATCTACAGTACTTCCTTTTTTAATTTGTCGGGTAATATTTCATCAATATTGATCTACATTAATTCTTTAACCAACTTGATTACAAAGGTATTCAATTGGTTTTTTCATGACTAACACATCCATGTTGAGTGAGCCTTCAATTACTATGTGATACACAGATTATTGCAATTATCCTGACATGAACAAGAAAGGACAAAATAAAACGAAATCTTGATTTCAGAATCATCCTAGGCAGGGCCATGCCAAGCTTATCCTTCTCCTTCGAATTTTATGGATTTCTTTGGACGGGCCATTGAAAAAACATTGAGGAGCAGTACTTCCTTGGTTTTGAAAAATCAAAATGTACTTTTGTGTAATGCACCAACAAAATATGCTATTTTCCTATTAGTTTATAGTTCCGCAAACAATTGAAAGAACCAACAGGAAAGCAGGTGACCTATTTTCGACTGAATAAACCATTTTAGTATGGGTTGAAAATGGGTTTAACCTATATATTAAACCATAGTTTAAATGTGTAGTCTGGATGTGTTTCTATCATGGCCAGCTTGGGTGAGTCAAACTATTTCGGGTTGAAATTGCCACCACTGTTTGGACCCAGACCACCCACTGCCTATAAAGTTATAAACGTAGTAGTAGTAGTAGTTGTTGTTGTTATTTTTGTATAAAAACATAACGCTTGAATGGTGATGTTTTTTCCTCTTTGCAACCATTACTTTAATATTTACTTATCAAGTCAAATTAACATCTTAAACTTTGTGCTCAATCAAACATCATCCCATATAAAATCGAGGAACTAGTACAACAACAACTAAAGAGTTGTGGAGTCTATTTTTTGCTACACTTGGCATATGAAGGACCATGCCAAACTCTAATTAGGAGCTTCTTTTGTGTTGGTATAGAAATGGACTCAACAAAAAGCCCCTTAAAATTTGGAATACCATTCCACAAGTTATTTGGTGGATAGTCTGGACAGAAAAGAATAGCAGAATCTTTTAAGGCAACAAAAGAAACACCCATAGCCTTAAGTTTACAGCTTTTACTTTGCTAGCTCTTTGGTGCAATTCGGCTTTTACTCGGGACGTAGGTACCATGTTATACACAATCGACGAATTGCACAGTTTGTAATTATGTTATTGAAGCATCCGCTTAGTGACAAGAGTGGGTTGCTCTAGTGGTAAGCACCCTCCACTTCCAACCAAAAGGTTGTGAGTTCGAGTCACCCCAAGAGCAAGGTGGGTAGTTCTTGGAGGGAGGGAGCCGAGGGTCTATCGGAAACAGCCTCTCTACCCCAGGATAGGGGTAAGGTCAGCGTACACACTACCCTCCCCAGACTCCACTAGTGAGATTATACTGGGTTGTTGTTGTTGTTGTAAGCATCCGCTTAGTGCCGATCCTACTTTAATAAATTTCCTTATTCAAGTGGTGATACCTTTCGATTAATGAGTAGAACTAGTCTCAATCCCGAATAAGTTGGGGTCAGTTGTATCTTATATGAATCATGACTGACCATATACTCCATATAAACTCATCTCAGATTATACATGAATATAATTAACAATTAAAAAAACACTACGAAGTTCTTTATATTTTCTATTGATATATAAATCTCTGAAAGGCTAAACTACTCCTTGAAAAGCATGGAATGTAACACAACAGATCTAACAACAACAACAACAACATATCCAGTATTATCCCACACCGTGGGGTCTGGGGAGGGTAGTGTGTACGCAAACCTTACCCCTACCTTGTGAGGATAGAGAGGTTGTTTCCAATAGACCCTCGGCTCAGGAAAACATAAGCGCCACATGACCAGAAAATCAAATTGAGGAGCACACCTTTTGATTAATGAGTAGAATCAAAGCTTGAGTAATATAAACACTAGAGGTTCTTTATATTTTCTACTGTCGTATAAATCTCTATTAAACAACTCCTAGAAAAAGCATGGAACATAAAGCAAAAGTGCTAATATGACTAAATATATAAAACTGAGGAGCACTATGCACCTTCCAATTAATGAGTAGAATTAGAGCAATAGAGCTTCATTAATATAAACACTACAAGTTCATTATATTTTCTAATGAGGTATTAAATCTCTAAAAGGCTAAACGACTCCTAAAAAACATAGGATGTAAAGTAAAAGTGCTATCATGCCATAAAAATACAATTGAACATCGATTCCTTTCGATTAATGAGTACAATTAGAGCTCGAGTAAGACAAAGACTAGAAGTTCTTTATATTTTCTATTGACGTACAAATTTCCGAAAGGCTAAACAACTCCTAAAAAAGCATAGGATGTAAAGTAAAAAAGTGCTAAAAAAGACCTAAAAAAAACTGAGGATCGAATTCCTTTCGAATAATTAGTAGAATTAGAGCTTGAGTAATATAAACACTAGAAGTTCTTTATATTTTCTAATGAGGCATAAATTTCTAAAGGGCTAAATAACTCCTAAAAAAGCATAGGAAATAAAAGTGCTAACAAGAGTTGAAAAAAAATAAGAATCGATACAATTCGATTAATGAGTAGACTTAGAGCTTGAGTAATTTTTTTATTTTTTTTTTATGATCGAGAAATCCGTCTGGGCCGATCCTTTGGATCAATCGCAACCTTCGAAACTCGGTGGATAATGGGCCTGCCCCTCTACCCTTCTCCACTTAAATACCAGCCTTTGCTTTGGGGGACTTGAACCTATGACCTAAGACACAAATCCACCACCCTTTGCCACCAACCTGTGACCTTAGAGCTTGAGTAATATAAACACTAGATTATTTATATATTCTACTGAGGCTATGCTTTTTTCTCTTTTAAACCAAAGGCTTTAGTACAGTCCAACAACGAAATACCTCCTCCGTTCCTAACTCCGAAGCCAAAGCCGCCATGCACACCGTCATAACCCCGACATCAAATTCTTTATATATTCCCATTTTCCTTGGCGATGGACGCATTGACGAGACACCTTCAAGGTGAGGTACCATGGTGTATGTTATTTGTTGATGATATAGTTTTAGTTGACGAGACGCGGGGTAGTGTTAACGAGAGGCTTGAGGTTTGGAGGCAGACCCTAGAATCTAAGGATTTCAAGTTGAGCAGGACCAATACGGAATACTTGGAGTGCAAGTTCGGCAACAGTACCTAGGAAGGGGATATGGAGGCGAGGCTTGATACGCAAATTATCCCCAAGAGAGGTAGTTTCAAGTATCTTGGATCTATAATACAACGTAACGGGGAGATTGATGAAGATGACACGCATCATATCGGAGCAGGATGGATGAAGTGGAGGCTCGCTTCTGGTGTCTTGTGTGATAAAAATGTGCCGCTGAGACTTTAAGGTAAGTTCTACAAGGTTGTAGTTAGACCGACTATGTTGTATGGAGTAGAGTGTTGACCGGTCAAGAAATCTCATACCCATAAGCTAAAAGTAGTTGAGATGCGGATGTTGAGGTGGATGCGTGGGCATACCCGGTTGGATAAGATTAGGAATGAAGTTATTCGAAAAAAGGTGGGAGTGGCCCCTGTGGAGGATAAGATGCGGGGGGAAGTTGAGATGGTTCAGGCATGTTAAGAGGACAAGTATAGAAGCCCCATTTAGAAGGTGCGAGCGATTAGCCTCGGTGGGTAACAGGAGGAGTAGACCTAAGAAGTCTTGGGGAGAGGTTATTAGGCGGGACATGACGCAACTGGAGCTGACTGAGGACATGGCCCTAGACAGGAGGATGTGGAGGTCAAAGATTAGGGTAGAAGGTTCATAGGTAGTAGAGCGTTTCTCTTTTTCTTACTCAATTCGCTAGCATTAGTGTTAGTATGATATATTTTATTCATAGATGGCTATTACTACCTAGAGTTTGACTGCATTCTTGGATTCGATCTTATTTTATCTTGTTGTTATTCCTACTTGTTGCAATTACCTTTTCTTTTCCAGTCGTTGTCTAGCCGAGGGTATATCGGAAACAGTCTTTTCAAATTGGTAGGGGTAAGACTGCGTACATCAAACCCTCCCCAGACCCCACTTGTGGGTTGCTGCTGTTGTAACCAATACTTCAATATTTTCTAAACAAGTCAAATTAACATCCTAAACTCTATGCTCAATCAAATATCATCACATATAAAACGAACTGGAGTGCATTATTAAATAAGAAAGTCAAAATGAGGAGCGATACCTTTCGATTAAGGAGTAAAATCAGAGCTTGAGTAACATGAACACGTAATCCAGAAGGCAAAGTCCTCGCCGAAGAACGAAGCAACTGAGCTAACTCTTTAGGGAAATTAACGAGCTGTTTAGGGTAAAAAGGCGTGACGTGTGATAAAAACATCGCACGTTCACCTAAGTCCTTTGAAACCGTAGGGTCAGTGGATACACCGCTAAGGGAAGTGAAATTAAGTGCGGCTTGTTGTTCGAATAGTTCCATTGAGGATTTGAATTGACTGTATACTAACGTTAGTTCTGATTCGTAACCTTCTGGATCGCATTTCATCTTTGATTGTAGATTTGGTAAGCTTAGTTTTTCGGATGTGAGGCCTGAGGCTGCGATTCCCTCCGCCGTTACCTCCGACGGCCCGTGACGGCCGGAAATTGGAGACATGTTGAACGGAGAATATGTGTGTAAGTGTTTATGTGTGAAACAGAAACCCTAGTAAAACCCTACCTATTGGGGACGATGATGGTAAAGGCGCTTTAGCTTTAGGATTTTATGGTGGTTAGCTTTGAGACAGTGCTTTAGCTCGAGGGAAGGGTATTTTGGTCATGAAAGTACAACTAGATAAAGCTGGAAAGATAAAAAAAATGACTAATCCAGATTTGCGCAAGGAAAAACTACTTCATTCACCAAAGTCACTCCCTTTATTTTTCGTTGAGCCAAATGTTTGATTTTTTTCGTTGAGCATCCAATAAATTATAACTTTTTTAAAAATATATATATATATTTCTTTTTAGCATGTAGATTGAAAATCTACTACCCTAATTAATGCAACTTTACACGCAAATGCTCATTTTGAGGGGTTAAAGCGCTTATTATCGAATAAAACTTTATTTTTAGCATTCATATTCGAAACATTTGGTTAAAGGAATAAGGTCCTTCTTTTCTTATTTGCTTTTCTTAGTGATTTTTCAAAGGTATCAGGTGAGGTTTGTTGAGTTTGCAAGTAAAGAAGCACCACTGGATTAGTCCAAGTAAAATATTGGTTAAGCCCACATTTGATTATTGGGTTGGGCCTGGGCTCTATAATACAACCTGGACTTGGGCTTTAATATATTGAGCGAGATGGTTAATAGGGCCTTTGAAGGGGCAACTTATAGGGCTCATGTAAATAGCCCATAGGTAAATAAAATATTAGAAATTACACCCAATGACCTTAAAAGTTAATGGTCTTAATTTTTTGACCTCATGGGCAAAATTTTAAGGTCAAACGTTAAAAGTATTGCCCGTGGAATAAGTGAGGGACAACGCTTGTTAAACTTGAAGTTCTGTTCACGAGGCAAGCATGGTCAAAAAATCAAGAGTAGGTACCAAAGTGTCCTATTTGTGCAAATCACCCAATAAAAAACAGGCTTAGGGATAATCTAAAGAAAGTAGGTATGATCCCAAAAGCCCATAACTAAATTTAAAACCTGACCTAAACAAATAGACAACGTGGCATTTTTTTTAACAATGTAACGTGGCAGTTAGATTTCTCTTAAATTTCAAATATTTTCAAGAAGAACAAGAAAAAAGTGGTTAGTTGCCACCAATTTCCCACAGGATTTCAAAAACCATCCAAATTTTCCATTCATTGTGGCTAAGAGTCTAACAAGTGGATGACAAAAACATAAATGGCGGAGTCTACATTTGGCCGTTTCTTTAACTCCTTTGCCTCTTTGTCTTTGTTATTAATAGGACAAAAGTGATAATGCAAATTTGAAGAGTCTTTTGGCCTTATTATACAAACAAACAAAAAGTTTCTTGCAATTCCCCCGTTTCCCACTTAGAAACAAAGGAAATGATAACATTTTTCTTTGTTTTTGTTAGGGCATGTTTGGACTCAAGTAGCCTTTTTAGAATATTTAGTCTTTTTAGCCACCCTTTGATTCCCTATACATCTTATGTCATGACAAACATACAACCAAAAAGTTGTTTCACAGTCTGATTCAATGCTTTTGGGGGGTGGGGTGGGGTGGGGGTTGATTAAAGCATTAATTAACTCTTCTTTGAACATATTGTTATACTTTACATGTTCTTTTTAATACCCAATTTTAATTTATGTAAATTTATTTGACTGAAGACGAAATTTAACAGAAAAATATAAAAATTTTGAATTTTTTGTATAAAATGAGGTACATATATTTTATATGGTTATAAACAATTGCATAAAGGTAAATTGTTTCCAAATATAAAAAGATGTCATTCTTTTCTGCACGAAGTAAAAAAGAAAATATGTTCACATAAATTGAAACATAGAGAATAGTTATTAATAAAGTTAAGTTTTCCTCTGTAGGAAAAAGAAATTCTAATAAAAATTGAAGTAGTTCTTTTCTTTAAAAATATTGTACCAAAATATAATAGTTTGTCATGTGAAATACAAAATGGATATGCGAATATACATTGATTAACTTGAGGTAAAAAATTCTATAACTTGTCATGATATGATTTAATTTTATGTGGCACACAACCGTTTAAAAATTTCTATATTAACAAATTACTCAAAATTTAACTTAACATGAAAAAAAAAGTAAAATAAACAATTTCGTTAGCTGAGATTTTGGTCTAGCAGTATTAGCACAACGTGTATACATTAGGGCAGATTCAGATGATGTTAAAAAAACTTAGTATTAAGTAGATAATGATAAAGGAACGACTGATTAAATACTGACTCTCGATAATTTTTTAATCTATCTATATTTATATCTATCTATATCTATCTATCTATCTATATCTATATTATTATAAAAGCACGAATGTAAAACGTTAATTGTTGAATGATTAAAATATCCCTAAGATATTGACCAACTTTTATACACTTAATTATTTATATTAATTGTCACAAGAAATCATAAGAAAAGGACATAACTAGAAATACTACGTGTTAAGACTAAGAGTTGTAATAGAATAAGAATCTAACCGTGAAAGTTTGTAGAATTATAAACGAAATAAGAATTAATTTTGGAGCTCGTACCTACTCATCACGTAAGAAAAAGTGATGAGAATTAGCAATGTTTCTCATGTTTGTTTGGTTACATTCACTCCAAAACTAAACAACGATTTCACTCAGGTATGTGTCATACAATGTCATTCTTCTATTAGTATATCAGGGATCTATTAAAGTTCTTCTATTATACTTTAGTTTCAACGTTTAATGAATGTATTAAATCATACTTGTGTTTTCCAACTGCATGTATTTATGTATAGACTATTACATTAGGTTTGCTAATAGCTTTTTGTCGTATCAATTTACAGGATAAAAGGTTTTGCAAGAATAAAATTGAAGAATATTCTAGCGATAACATGTGTTTTTTAAATATTTATATGGTTAAAAAATTTTAATTTTTAGCTACAAAATTTTGTAAGTAATGCCATAGAAGGCAGAAATAACTAAATGACTTTTTATTCTCTGTTCTCTATTATTAATTTATCTTAAAGAAATTGACTTCCATAAACTCAAATCATTAAATATTAGGTAATTACATAGCGTGACTGTAATGACCCGACTAGTCGTTTTGCTTTCTAGAACACTGTTCCCCTAAATAAGACTTCTCGTACGTACCTTTATTGTTTTATGACTTGCGGGATAGTTAGTTCGAAATTTGGAAGAGTTCAAGTTGAAATCGGAACACTTGGTTCCTTAAAGTTGGCTAAAAAGGCCAAGTTTGACTAATTTGAGTAAACGACCTCGGAATCGGGATTTGATGGTTCCAATAGGTACGTATGATGATTTCGGACTGGGGCGTATGTTCAGATCGGATTTTGGATGACCCGCGTTTTGGCGTCTAATAGTGAAGGTTGGTTCTTTGAAGGTTTTAGAAGTTCTTTAAATTTTTTCTGGAGTGGTTTTTGGTGATATCGAGGTCTAAACGGAATTTTAAAATCGGGAATAGTTTCGTAATGTCATTTAAGACTTGCATGAAAATATTTGATGTCAATCCGGGTAGTTTAAGTACGTTTCGGCGCATTTCGAGTAAATTGAAGAACTTGAAGTTTATAAGTTTGATTCAATGAGTTTTGGGGTGCGATTCTTAGTTTTAATGTTGTTTTGGGCGTTCCGAGAGTTCGAGCGAATCCATTTTATGATTTCAAACTTGCTGGTATATTCGGGTGGGGCCCCGAGTGCCGATCAGACGAGGATCGACCCGAGTTGGGAGCTTAGAGGAACAGGTGGAGCTCCCAGATCTGTCATAATCGCACATGCACTTGGCCAGCCGCTGGTGTGGGCTCGCATATGCGAGCCTCGAGCCGCAAAACCAAAATATCAGGGCTGCCCCGGAACCACAAATGCGGAAGATTGGGCGTACCTGCGTGACCGCAGGTGCGAGAGCTGTGGTCGCAGGTGCGGCTAGGCTCGCAGGAACGGCCTCTTCTGTCCGCAGATGCGGAGTAAGGCCGGGTGAAGGAAAAACGCACCTGCGAGGCAATTGCCGCAGGTGCATGACCGCAGATGCGGCCAAGGCACTGCATGTACGAAAATCGCGGGGCAGTGAGGGTTCATTTAATATGGGACTTGGGTCATTTTTATCATATTTTTCTTTCATTCTTGGGAGATTTGAGAGCTTTTAAGGAGGGGATTTCACCTAGCACTTGGAAGTAAGTGATTTCTACCAATCTTGAGTTAAATACATAGATTAAGGGTAGCTAATAACATATAAATTAGTGAAAAACTATGGGTTTAATTAAAAACCTATGTTTTTGATAAAATGAGATTTAATCACGAAATTTGTTATGGACTTTAGTAAAAATCATATATTTGAGTTCATAAGCTTATGAGTAACAACTTTCTTCAAACATTTTCGGAATCTGGGCACGTGGGCCCAGGGGTGAGTTTTAGGATTTTTGCAAATATGCTTGGGAAATCATTTTGATAGTTAGGGTATGAACTTTTAAGCATGTATTAATTATTTCATATAACATTTGACTAGTTTCGAGTCATTTGGCGCCAAATTGAGGGTGGGGCACAAATCTTGGACCGGGAAGTAGGTCTTGAGACGAGGTAAGTCTCTATTCTAACCTTGTAAAATGGAATTAACCCCATAGGTAAATTATAACTCATATGTGCTCCTACGTGTGGGGGCTACGTACGTACGAGATGACGATAGTCCATACGTAGCTACGAATTATGCTATTGTCCGGATAGTCTAGGACCCATACCATGCTATACTTGAAATGTTTGCACTCCTACTTTTTGAGTTAATTTCTTAAGTCATATTGAAAGTTGATAAAAGAATTATAAAAGGTTAAAATCATTTACTTAAAGTTGTGAATGGAACACTTGACTATAAATGAGAATTTGTGTGTTATTTGAAATATTTTCTATTTGTAGAGCGGGCCGAACGCCTTGGTAGCAGATAGATGCATCTATGGTTCATGGCCTTCGACCTCCGGTAGTGCACATTTTAAATATTAAGTTGGATCGGGTCGTACGACCTCGGCATAATATGCGCATGAAAATCTTTGGAACTATTCATGATTTAT